>NC_142609.1:28602744-28779584 GCF_041222555.1 Hakea prostrata | reverse complement strand
CATTGGCTGCAATGTTGTTATAGAGCATGAATTTGCTGATTGATAACCTAGCTTCCTCCTCCCTACTGCCTTCTCTACCTCCAACAAACATATAGGGAATGCTTCTTTGATAGATGTCTTGTTGGTTGAAGAGGGAGGGGTCTTGGTCAAATGTGGAATCATAATGTCTAGTCTTCCTCCTCCTTTCAGTCCTCTCAGTCTCAGTTCCCTGAAAACTATGTCTAGGTGGCATGGATGCCCCTGACCCCGAACCACCTGCTCCCCTTGTCTATTCATATTGCCTCACACTCTTAGCATGTAAGGACTGTCTGCTAGCTTCCATTGCAGCCTTCATCTGTCTCCATTCGGCTCGTGACTCAACACCCATAACCCTCCTCCTCTCTTTATCGTCACTTGACTCCTCATCAACATCAAGAGTAGGTCTAGATAGCACTGTATCCTCAAATTCCCTTTGCTTTTGTGCCATCTCGTCCTTTTTTTGTTTCCCTCCCCTTAAAGTTGCTGCAATTCCTTTTTGCACTTCATAAGGAACCCTGGGACACTTGGCAACATCTTTATAACCACCAGCCAAATGTTGCTTTAATCTGGTTGAACCACCAGAATTCAAAATCTTGAGGCAATACTTTCATCGGGATTTCTTCTTGTCAGCAGTCAGTGGATCCCCATGTTGCCAAGCAATGTCCTGAGTCCCACTACTAGTGCCGCCACTCCCACTAGTTGCCATTTAAGATTCAAATGTACAGCACTGAAAGTCTAAAATACATACATGAATCATGAATATTCCCAAATAATCATTAGAATAATTTTTAGATACATAAAAACATGTAAAAACAATTTATAAAACAACAAAACACACACCTTTGTTCTAAGATAACATATATACACTGCTCAAACAAACATGTTAGTATTTTTAAATAAACTACATAATATGAGCATCATTTTAAAAAAAAAAAACAGATAAATTTTTAATAACATATTATTTTTTATAGTTATTTTATGTAAAAATAATTTATAAAACAACAAAACACACACTTTGTTCTAAGATAACATATATACAATGCTCAATAAGACATGTTTGTATTTTTAAAATAAACTACATAATATAAGCATCATTTAAAAAACAAAAAAGATAATTTTTTTAATAAAATATTAATTTTCATAATTATTTTATTTAATTATTTAAATAAAAAAATAAAAATAAATACAACAAGCATGATAATCAAAATATTAATACATCAGATTGTAGCCCTCTAAATGTAGTTTAACATAAATAATAATCACATTCATATCATAAGTATTTGTTTATAATCTTTAATTTTAATTTTTTAGATAATATATTTTTTAAATACGAAAATTTAAAAAAAAAATAACAGAAAATTAAAATTTTTTTTCCATGAAAGTGTAGATCAAAGCTTGATTATCAACATATATTAATATCACACTCATACAATCATTATAGAACCTTGTATTTGAAAAAAATCAAATTTGGGGGAAAATCTTACATTTCTTGATGATCCCTTGAAATAGGCTTGAATCACTACAAATATGCTTGAATTTGTTGTTGTAGATGAGTTGATGATGTTGCTATGTTGAATCCCCAACAAATTCCGGCCAAAAATCGAGTTTTCTGGCCAAAATGATGCTTCCAACGAGATAAAGGAGAGAGACAGGCTCGAGAGAGGCGAGATATGCCTCTCTCGAGCGAGACAGGGGCTTTAAAAAGCCTCTAAAGCAGTGGTTTTTGTCCCGTTAGCGAGATCTCGTTGAGATATTGGCGAGATCTCGCGAGATGGGCAAGATCTCGCAGATCTCGCAGATCTCGCTAGAGATCTCGTCTCGCCTCTCACTAAAGGCGAGATATCTCGCGAGATCTCCCACCATGGTCCTAGGTACCTTGTGGTGGCTATTGGAGTTCTTTAGGTTTAGAACATTGTGGAGACTTGCGAGGGCTAGCAAAATGCTGGTAGTGGTGGCTGGTTTGCTAAAAAAATTCTAGGTTTTTCTAGAAAATCTTCAAATCCATGGGACATCAAGTTTCAAGGAATTTAGGCTCTGATACCATGTTAAATGGTCTGAATATAAAAAGGAGAGTACAAAAAGAAAGAAATTCCCTATGTGGGGTTGTTACAAATAATATTCTAGAGACAAATTTACCCTATGTTCTTAGAATTGCAACAACCATTACTTGTTACCCACCCAAAAAAAAAGTCTGAAAGTCGAATAATACATCTAATATGTTGAGAATTGAGCAACCTTGGTGCTTGAGAATTGAGCAACCATGGTGCTCGAGAATTGAACAACCTTGGTGCTCAAGTAATTGAGTTTCTATTCTTAGAGAAGAATCCTTGGTGCACAAGTCAGAGTTAGTGGTTGTTTGATGTTGTTCATGCAATAACTTTGAAGTTCTGAAGTTTCCTATTTAATTATTTTCTGTTCTCACATTAGTTTCTATTTTCTAGTTCTTTCCTTTCCAGGATAGATTTTGTAGGAAGTCTAGTCTGTCCCTTTTTTATAACTTAGTTTCTATTTTAGAAGGAGGTTGCTTATCCTCCAAGTATGTACTTTTGAAGCCTTTTATTATAAGTAGAAGAAGCCTGCGATTCTGGTGTGCTGGTCTAGAATCGCCGGGAATTGCTGCTTCTTGCTGGCTCTGTTTTCTCCCTTCTTCTTCCACTTCTTCTTCTTTGTCTCTCCTGTAATTGTTGTGACTGAGTTGATTCTAAGTGTGTGATTTCTAACATAGTATCGAAGCTTTAATCTAGTTCCTCGGTTGCTCCTATTCAATTGCCGGTTTGAGAGTCGTTTAGGTTTCCAGATCCATTTAAATTAGTGTAAAACCTCAAGTATTAAATCAAATCATAAACAAGTTCAGAAATTAGGTGCAAGTTTCTAAGTGAACTAGATTGTAAAACTTGCCCAAATTTGAAGTGGAAGATGATGGGCTGTAGGTAAAGACTGTTGAAGGCCTCTCCAACATCTGGTGGTGCAATCAAAAGGTATGGTAGTAGTTCCCAAATTGGAAAATAGGATTTTGCAGGCATAACCGGCCACCTATTGGGACTAAAACTGAGACCAAATAGAGGTCTAGTGGGGGTGACAACTGGGCTGGAAATTTTCTGTAATTCTGATGGGTATATGGATGATAAGTTGATGCAATGGAATTAGAAAGTAGGGTCTAGAAATAGAAGGTAGTGGTTGTAGAGAAATCCAGCCAATGAAATTAGTCAGGATTGGGATCAAGTGTGTCCCTTTAGAAATGTACATGCATCTCTCGGAAAAGCAGCAACAAGTTTTTGATAATCAGTACACCTTTAGAATCCTAGTAACTTAAAAGTCATAAACAAAAGGTAATGAGTTCCAGTTCCTGCTCCACTTTTATATATATATATATATATATATGATTATCTCCTGGGTAAAATTGTCTTAGTGTTTATTGGGGGCATGCTATTGCTACATGGTTCAAGATTGGTGCTGCCTTTCAAGTTTATTCTTATTGTCAAAGCTGGAGTTTTCTTTGTTTGTACTTCAGCTTGATGGGGAGTGTTGAGAATTGAGCAACTTTGGTGCTCAAGTAATTAAGTTTTTATTTTTAGAGAAGAATCCTTGGTGTGCATGTCAAAGTTAGTGGTTGCTTGATGTGCAAGTTCATGAAGTAACTTTGAAGTTCTGAAGTTTCCAATTTAGTTACTTTCTATTTTCATATCAGTTTCTATTTTCTAGTTCTTTCTTTTAAAGGACAGATTTTCTAAGAAGTCTAGTATGTTCCTTTTTTTGTAACTTAGTTTCTATTTTAGAAGGAGGTTACTTGTCCTCCAAGTATGTACATCTAAAGGCTTTTATTATAAATAGAAGAAGCATGTGATTCTGGTGTGCTGGTCCAGAATCGCAGGGAATTGTTACTCCTTGCTGGTTTTGTTTTCCCTCTTCTTCTTCCACTTCTTTTTCTTTATTTCTCTTGTAATTGTTGTGATTGAGTTGATTCTAAGTGTGCGATTTCTAACATACTATATTTAGTTGTTCGCAGTTTCTAATCACAATGTTAGTCTACTTGTAAGTTACACTAAGACAGTAGTGAAGTAAGCAGCTCCTCCAACTCCTACTCCACCAGCATTGCCTCCACTTCCTCAAGCACCATATGCTAGATATTAGATTTTACTGTCTGTGTCATTTGTTGCATTATGTGTAGACAAAAGAGAGAGGCCTCTAACGAGAAGAAGGCCAAAAAAATTAAAAAAAATAAAAAAATAAAAAAGAAGAAGAAGAAGAAAGAGAGAGAGGAAGCTTCAGTGAAGACGATCAATCATAACCGGTAAGATTCCTTCAACTAAAGATCTTGTCAGCAGATCCTTGTTGTAGAAGAGCTAAATAGCTTGTTGATGCAGCCTAGATAGCGATTTGACCAACTTTCTGGTGGCCAAAAAACCAAAATCAGCTGAGGGGAAAGAAGTAGTGTTGAGACAGGTCGAGATTGAGGTATCTTGATTCGTCTTAACCAGGATGAGTATTTTTAAAGACAAGGTTGAACTGAGATCTCACGAGATTAGAGATCTCGAATTGAAATCTCGAGTTGACTTAGATCTTGGCAGCATCTTGCAAGACCTTGAGCTATGCATGCCAGAGCTTGACCAACTCAAGTTTATAGGGGACGAAATTAATTAGGCGATTATGAGGGTTTTCTTTGCCTCGGCAAGCCAAGGACTTCAAAGCATTCTTCAACATGTAACTAAAGACAATGAAGAAAAAATTATTGAAATTAAGGAAACTAAAATGAAAACAAATGTGGTCATGCCAGAGTAATTACAAGTAAACAGAAACTGGATAACAATCAGTCTACAAAACATTGTTGGAGAATTGATGTATTCTGGGCCTTCTTTATAAAATTTGTTCTTCTCTGCTTCTCATGGATCTCTGTTTGGACACTAATATTGAGGGTGCACACTGTAGGGGTAGAGTACAAGGGAGTTAGTTCTAGGGGATCATTTCCAAATTAGGGGAATTAGTTTGTTAATATTGTGTTAGGTCCAAAGATGGAAAGTTTGTTAATATTGTATTAGGATGGTGTTGGGGCTTTATTAAGGGCAAGGGAGGGACTATGTAAGGAGTGAGAATTTTTTGTAAGGAAAAGGGCAAGTATAGCTTGTAGGTGGGGGGGGGGGGGACCCTTGGTTAAGGGGCAGCTCGATCTAGGGGATTTCAGCTTGGGGTTCATCTTGTATTGCAGTGCTTTATTTTCCACTTAGTGTTGGTCTGATCAACTACATCAATTACAGTGTTCCTTCCAGCTTTGATTTTCTATTGCATTCGCAGTGTGGGTGTATGTGTGTATCTTTCATTGAGATTGAGCAAGAAAGGAGTTTCATTTGTTAGGGACTTGTCAATCTCTCTTATGGTTTCCCCTTCCAATATGTAAATTCTCAAATCTCCAACTGTTTCATCTAAACTTCTAACCACTCTATGCAACCTCCAACAAAAGGAACTACTTGGCCAATCTCTGAGACTAAAGTGGGCCATAATTTGATTAGGCCCCTAGTTTGGGTTTCATCTGGCCAAATTGCAAAAAGGCAGTGATAGTAATTTCTTGTCTCAGGGGATTTTAATTTTTCTCTCCCATGATTTTGTAGTATGATTCATTAGTTTCATGTTTCTATAGTTATTGTAGCTCTAAATATTGCCTTTATTTTTTCTGTGAATTGGAAGCATGATGCTTTTTCTCCATTCATTTTGCATTTGGTTAGCCAAGATAAGTATTATTACTTTGGGGTCTACTTCATAATTAGTTTCCATTTGGGACTAGAGAATTATTCTGCTTTAGATTTATTATATTTAAAAGTATCTATAATTCAGAATTATGGATGCAATCAAGGAGGAATTGTGGGTAGATTTGCTGATGAGATCCTACGTACACAAGAAGAAGAAGAAGCCTTTCCCCAACTAAGCGGGCCAGCTACATGGATACTTTACCTTTCAAACAGCTCTCTTTGAGGTCATACTAGATACAAGAGTCTAAGCTATATGTATCCTTTCTCACCATTTCTCTAAAGGTTATCTCAGGTCTGTCCACTAGTTCTGTTAATTCATTCGATCAGGCTTAAATCGTTTCTCTGTATAGAGGCATTTAGAGGTCTCCACTGAATGTGACATGACACCTCCATTGACGTTTTTGTAGCTTATCATTTGTTATAACTATTTCTAGACTAGCTCTAATATGATCATTACTTATCCTATTGTTCCTAGTTTTTCCACTCATCCATCTTAGCATCTTCGTTTCTACTACATTGAGTTTATCTATGTAGTGCTATTTAACAGTCCAACACTCAATTTATGGTTGTCAAGGCGGCAAGGTGACCAAAGTGGTTGGGGGCCTTGGGGCTCCGCTTAGACGATTAGGCGACAAAGAGGTTGGGTTAAAAATTTTCAATACAACTACTTTTAAACGACTTTTCAATACAACTACTTTCTATAACAAACTAAACAAACATTCAATAATCACATTCATCTAAACAAAATAGATCCTATTATTTTGATGTTCAAGTCATTGTCTATTTAATGATTCATTGATACTTGATGTTGAGTATGACTTATGCTTCACATTGTGTTGCCGATGATTGGGGGTCCTGCTCCCCAATGAGCGGGTCCGGAACTTGTAGAGGTTCTGTCACTTTGGGCCTCAGAGTTCCTTTGCAGTTTGAGCCTTGATTCCGAAATGACTAACTATTAAATTTATATACGGTTTTGTAGAATAAATTCTGATTTAAAAATTAAATTAAGAAAAAAAATATATTATGTACAGAATGTAAAAAAAGCGGTTGATTTAGTGTCTAGGCGACAATAAGGCGCACAAGGCGACAAAGCGGGAAAAAATGTCAATTAAGCAAACTAGGTGGTTGAAAAACTGCCTTACTGCCTAGGCTGGTGCTTTGACAACCATATGTCATAGTTGGTCATGAAATAGTCCTATAGAATTTTCCTTGTCGTTTTAAAGGAATAAATCAATCACACATGAACTCTAACGCACCTCTCCATTTCATTCACCCTATTTTAACTATTAGGGAAACACCATCCTCTACATCACCTTTTTTGTTTATAATTGAGCCAAGGTACCTAAAATAATCGCTTGTGTGGAATATTCTTCTCATTAAGTTTCACCGGTCATCATTCGTCCGATCACGATTGAAGTTCCACATTGGAAATCCTGTCTTCATTCGACTTAGTGTAAAGCCTTTTTATTCCAAATTTTCTCTCTATGATTCTAACTCAGTAATCCCTGCTTGTGTCTCATTTACCGAAATAATATTATCATCAAAAAGCATATAACAAGGAACCTTATCTTAGTGTCTTTGGTAATCAGCAATATAAGTGCAAATAAATATGGGCTTAAAGTTGATCCTGGATGTAGCGTAGTTGTAATTGGGAATTCAACTCCTTGTCCTTGAACTGTTCTTACACTTGTCATTGAATCATTATACACGTATGTTTAACTATGTCTACAAATTTACCTGCAACATTCCTTTTCTCTAGTATTTGTGAAATTAATACTCTAGGGACTATCATAAGTTTGAGTTTTTTTCATGGCGTTCACTTAAGTTGGGCCTAAGTTATTGACTGCCCACTTAAGTGGGAAATGTCAAACTGACCACTTTTTACCTTTTTCAAAATATCAATTTACCCACTATTAACTTTGAAATGACCATTTTGCCCTTGGGGTGAAGGGAAATATAAGGTTTGATTTTTACCAACCCTCACTTAATTTTTTTCAAATTTACAAGAAAACTCTTTGGTTCACTTGATTCCCCTCCCCCTGCTGGCTACCACCGCCGGCAACCACCACCCCCTCCCCTTGCCGGAAAAGAGCAAACGCTCACTTGAGCTTATCAGGAGCTGAAGGAGAAAAAACATGATGACCTAGATAAATATGTTTCCTCTTATATTGAGTCTTAGAGACTGTATTTGGAAGAAGATATCAGAGTTTGCTTTCGTAGAGATATCTCCATAACCATGAGAGTTTTCATGACTTTCATCTCCATGAGTTCAACAACAAATAGCATCTTCGGTTTGCAAACTATTATGTTTACACCTTGTAGAAAATGGAGCATGTACGAGACCCACCCCAGGTACTATCCCTAGTCTCTACAAGTGAAACACCAGAATTTTAACAATTAAATGGGCATTTCTAATATTCTACTGGCAGCTAGATTCATTGATAAATAACAAAATCCATGTTGCTTACCTGAACGCTATTGTCACCAACAAAAAGCCCATGAAGAGATCTCCAAACCAGAGCATCATACACCGACTGTTGAAACAACTTTGGATTGACATCATTTAGATCATAAATTATGGATTTTGTACAATTCCCATCTAGGGTTTTGTCCTCTTCCATGTTCCTAGAATTTAGAGTTATTGAGGAGGAAGATGAAGATTCAATCTTCATGTATTGTAATATTTAAGTAGGTAGCCTTTAAATGGAGTTTTACAAGTAGGATTGCAGAAGGGAAAGCTCCTCGGATTTAAATGATGGGAAGGAGAGTGGTGGGAGAAGATTAGACACATTTGGGGAAGGAGGAAACGGAGAAGAAGACAAAAGAGTAGTGATTTCCATATTCTGCTCTTCTTCTTTCTCTTTGTTTGCTTCGGCCAATTTCTCATTTTTCTATGATAACGTGTGCTTCCCTTGAAAGGTTCCATGTTCTGCTCTAAAATAATTTATCTAGGTCATCGTGTTTTTCTCCTTTAGCTCCTGACGGGCTCAGCTGAGTGTTTGCTCTTTTCTGGCGGGGGGAGGGGGTGGTGGTTGCCAGCAAGGGGAGTTTTCTTGTAAATTTAAAAAAATTAAGTGAGGTTTGGTAAAAGGAAAACTTATATTTCCCTTCACCCATGGGCAAAATGGTCATTTCAATGTTAACAGTGGGTAACTTGGTATTTGGAAAAAGTCAAAAGTGGGCAGTTCGGTATATTTCCCACTTAAGTGGGTAATTAAGAATTTAGGCCCAACTTTTACCCACTTCAGTGGGCGCTGTGAAAAAAACTCTTAAAAGTTTTTTCTAGGTTAACAAAGACCATATGATTAGATTATCTTTCTTACATTCTCTATATCTATTAATCTCCTAAAAAGGTAAAAAGTTTCCATTGTAGATCTTCCCGGCATAAAATCAAATTAGTTCTCGGCAATAGTGGTTTCTTTGTCTCAAATGGGTTTCAATTACTATCTCACATAATTTCGTAGTGTGACTCGTCAGTTTATGCTTCTATAGTTATTCCAGCTTTGAATATATCCTTTATTTTTGTAAATATGTCCCAGTGAGATCCTATCTTTCCTGATGATAGCAAAAGGGTTATCCTATGGCAGCATGAATTATTGTACAAATTAGAAGCTGGGGAGTAGAGGTACTTGAACAGACAAGGGTATCTGCATCCCAAGATTTCTCCTCTCGTCTGGTTAAATCATAGGCTACCCTCTATCTCTCCTCTTAGTGTAAGGCTGTGATTCTGAACCCTCTGTTGTGGAGAAGAATATCTATGTTATGGTTTGTCCAAGGATTACCAAAGAGATTGTTGAATAGATCCCTTCGTTGCTGAATGTGGAAGAGCTAAGTTTAGGAGCATAGTTGTTGAGACATTGGGGAGGCTCTGAGGCGTCAAGGCTCTTCTTCAGTCAAAGGCAACAGCATGCCTTTTTGACACATCATGAGTTCCCATGATTTTTTTTTTTGGTTCACTTTTAATGAATTTGCATATGTTATAACCTCTGCTTTCTTTACTATATGTTAGTTTTGTCATGTTAGCCCCATTAGTAGCATAATTGTATCATGTTGCATTTATATGCCTTTATGTTTCATATAAACATAATTATGTAAAATTATCTTGTCTAATTACATATAGTCATATACTGCATGCTTAGTGGCACCTACATCATGCCTAGGGAAGTGCCTTCTTCCCAGGTGCCACTCCAATTCCTTGGATCACCTAGTTACCATTACAACTGTGCAGAGGACATCCTGCACATGTGGTACCCAAGGTAGTTTTTCTCTCTTGCCATGAGATGGTTGTTTTGAACCATTTGAAAGATGACTCCATATTTTTCTTGTTCTTAGCTTTGAGTGATTCCAAATGCATGACTTCTTTTCCTTTGAGGTGGATTACAATTAAAACCCAAAATTTTAAGGTACAAACAATTAAAATTAGAAACTGAATCTCATCAAGCCCTAAAATTTCTTCCACTTTCTTCTCTCCTCTTTCCTCACACGTGGGTTAGCAAAGAACCAAAGCATTAGCAGCTTCCTGAATCTGTTCTAGGTCTCATTCAGTTTGAAAATTAAATATATTATCTGCTTATTCCTATCCATCTGTCTTTCAGCTTTCCCCCTTCCCATCCCCCGTACCCACCCCCAAAAATAAAAGAAAAATAATAAAAAAATAAATTAGCTTTGGTTTCACTTGGGGCATTGACTTAACTTACCTGACTCCTGTACATGTGCCATACTATTGTTCTCATCATGCTATTATGTGCTCAGACTCTCTGTATCATACAAAATTGATATTGGTATTTGGTGTTTAATGGTCAGTATCTTTGAAACTTCTTTTTTATGGTAGGGAATCAATATCTTTATTTTGTATCTACATGAAAGTTCTTCCTCTTTTATATTGCAATATTTTCATGCGTCAACCTAAAACAGCTTCTTTTCTTTTACAACTCTCTGTTTTGGGTGTCATTTGCTCATTTCTGCATCATTGCAACATCTTAATCTTTCAGAGGTTGTAAATGGTTCGAAAAGAACCTCCCCCCCCCCCCCCCCCAAAAAAAACCAAAAAATAATCGCCCTAACTAAGAATAAAGGGATCCATTTTTTTCAACTAATAGGCTATTGTTTTCATGTGATAACTGTTTTTGATCTTGTATTGTCATTATTGTGTTCCTCAGGCTGAGGAGAGGCACTGTGAGATTCTTGGTTACCTTCTTTATACTGCCAAGTGTGTCGCTAAACAGGAGGGCCTTGATGATGGCTTCAGGATTGTTATCAATGATGGACCTAGAGGATGTATGCATCTTTCCATATTTCCTAGAACCGAGCTTCTTTACTTCCTGAAAATTTTGCACCCACTGTATATCCTGCAGCAGTATGTCTGCCACATCAGCAGATATGCCGATCTAGTGACCCACTGCGAACTTCTATTTTAAGCACCAAAATCTAAGTTTTGAATTTGAGATTGGCTGCCTACCACTTGCGCAACATATTTGCTGATGTAGTGGATGGTGCACCAAAGGCGCTCGAAACCAGAAAGTAGATTAGTTCAATCCAATTGCTAATGGGGTGTTAGGGTCTCTTCTTTGATATAACTGGGTTATTTTTTGGGTGCAGGTCAATCTGTCTATCACATTCATGTTCACCTTCTTGGAGGGCGGCAAATGAACTGGCCTCCAGGCTAATGTGTTGTACTCAGGAAGGACAGATCAGTTTCGTGATAATAAGGTTGAACGTCATTAAACTTTTATTTTCTAATAAAAACAGGGGGAAAGTTTCGACTTTTGAACCGAGTTTGAAATCACCCTATGATGCCAAGATTGCAAACCGTTCTTTAGAGTCGAACCATTTGGCTGTTGTTCGTCGTTGACCGGCACCGGGTCTAGATGTTATTTGATTACGTAATCGGTAATCCAATGGAATTGAAACTTGCGCAATCGTGAGTCCAATTTTTATTGACTGTTTGATTACTTTTGTTAAGTGATTGGCATCGGAACTAAGAATTACGTGGAATAATGAGTTTTTTATACAAATTGGAGTCCAATTTTTAATGACTGTTTGATTACTTTTCCTACTTACTACTGCGACTGGCTTGTGAGATTTTCCTTTCGGGAATGTCCAAATAGTAATAATAATCCGACTCTTCGGGTCTAACTTGCCTCTCTCTCGGGAGCTTAATTAAACTTGTGGACTTTCCACGTTCGGGATGATCCTTAGCCTTGTCGTTCGAGAATCTCATTCGGTTTAGTACTGATGCTCCAGCCTTCAGAAGTCGTATTCGGTTTATAACCGGTGCTTCATTCGGGGGCTCATTCGGTTTCCCGATGCCTTGCTTTACTATCACGATCAGCTCAATCCTTTGTCATTTGTGAATGTTGCCGTTGGCATGAGCCTCCTGGAGAAAATCAAACGTTTTCCTCGTAATTATTTCTGGGTTTTCCTTCCCAAGAAAAATTTTCCGTTCCATCATTTATTGCAAATGGGTGACGGTTTGTTTCTTGAGCTGCATTCCTTCGTAACTGATGTTATCTCGCCACGTGGAAACTTGCAGCAACTCGACTTCATTTATTTCGAATTTTGAAAGTCATTAGCTAGTAGCCGTTGATCTGTGATCCTGTGATCGGTACTCGAACCGTTGCTCTTTCTTGGCCTTTGATTCCCTAGAGTTACGTCCCTTCGTATCACCTCAATGGGATATTTAAACCCCTTCGACGTGCTTTGACACCTTACGAACATTGTAACAACAAAACTCTGCAAAAAACCTTCTAACTCTCATAACCCTCGCTCTTTCTGTCTTAGGGTTCATAGTTTGAAGATTTGCAGCCAGGTTATGAACGAGTAAGTTCTTCCTTTGCTCGTTCTTTTCTTTCTTTCTCTTCTTCTCTCCTTGATGAACTCCGGAGTGAAAACTCTGGATTTTACTTCACTGCCAACTTTTTGGCGTTAGAAGCTTTATTTTTGGATGTCAGAATGCATTTCTGAGCGTCTTAAGGAGAAGACCAAACACTTTGGTCTAGATTTCTTTCTTGATCACCTTAGATACTTCTAGGGTTTTAGGCCCTGCATTCTGACAAGTGTTCTTGTTATTCTTTGCAGTGCCTCCAAAGTTCGATCCGAGTGCTGTTCAAGCAAGGGCTGCTAAGAAGACTTCCTCGGTAGAGAAAGATGCTATCAAGTCTGAAAAGGTAGATGCCACTCCTTCCGAAGTTTGGAATCCCAAGGCACTGGCCATCATCCCGTTAGCATCATCCTCAGAGAAAATGGCAAATCGACTTGAGGAGGAAATAGTGACTCCTGGCGTCCCGATCTCGGATCTCACAGTTGTTGCCTCGTTGGCATCTTCCTCCAAGGCTCCCTTGGTCGTGGAGGCTGCTATCCCGATGGTGGAGGATCGGGTCGTTTTTGAGGAAACCGAGGATGTTGCTTCTAAGAAAAAAGTCCTCGTTCCAATGATGAAATTTATAGGCCTGCCTAGTCATTGAAGATGTCTGACTTTGTGACGGGCAACTTTGACAAGGTGTTGGAATGGTGCACCTTCGCCCAGATGCCCGCCGAGAGCAGAGCCTTCAATGTCGCTCCCGACGAGGCCTTTGTGAACTCATTAGTAATGTAAGTATTATTTTCTTCCTCTGCCTTCCTCTTGGAGTATCTTCATTCTCTAAATAACTTTGATAAATCTGCAGGAGTACTGCTGATAACTTCCACAAACAGGTGGAGTCAGTTTTCAAGATCGGGCGATTGCAGTCCGATCTTTTCAAGCTTCGTGAGGAAGTCAAAGCCAAAGATGCTGAGATCCAATGCCTTTTGGATGGGCTCTGGGAAGTAGCCCGAGTGAAGAACACGGAGATCTTGTCACATCCACCCAGCCGGTACCCTACCTGGCATACCCGAGTGTGTGATCTATAGCCCCGAAGATCAAGTATCAAGGTAATCAACCTCCCACATAAACAATAACATAATCATGATCATAAATAATCAATGTACAAAGTATAATCAAAAGATCCAAATAAGGGAAGAATAAATCATATATCATCAGAGTACGAAAGATAATCAAAATGTCTAAATCATAAAGTAAAATGAGGCGGAATCTCACTCTACAAACAACGGAAAAGTAGATCGCAAGTCAAAAAAAGATTACAACTGGTTCTAAAGACAAGAAAGAAAGATAAAATCAAACTAAGCTAGAGTCTATTCTACTTTATAAAGAACATCTTCATAAATATAGACTTCATCAATCACGCTCAAATGCTCCCACTCCACAGTAGGGCTAATCCTGGTACAAAGTAGGACCACTTGAGGAATCCTCAACGTAATCTTCATTGTTGCCAACACCTTGCGTGAAGTACGCTTCTTCAGTTTGTGCTTCCTCGTATTGACCTTCATAGTCATCAATACCTGTAGAGTAATCTAACAAAAGATATTGTACAAAAGGAAAGGAGTGAGTTTCAAAGAAACCCAGTTAGGCAGTTAATCCATAATAACATAAATAGCAGGATTTCAAAGCAGAGTAAGATGCTATATGATATGAAACACATGATGCAATATGATTCTAACTCTATATATGCTGGTCTCTATTGGCAGACATGCTTTAAGTCATAGCACCGTACTTCTTTAGGAAAGTCTCAATCACTCATCATCAGTTGGTAATGGGTCCGGCATCCCTCGGGACATTCCATGGCTAGGGGTTAAGTCACCACTCTCTCACATCACCATTGGTCTAAGTACTGGCACATGTCAGGGTCAAAGCCTAGCCAAATGCAAGTCTCCTACTTAGTTACATCAAGTCAGATCCAGATACGTCCATTCCTTGCCCCTGGCGATCATTTCCGTTATCCTTCACACTAGAGTCCTCATACTCCCTGACTACGGACTCATCAACCCTATTGGTTATCCACATATGGTAAACGGGAAGCTCTCACATCCTCTCACGGGTTGGTTACCGGTCTTGAGCTTCCATGAGCCCAAGTCTATCCATATGCAACTCTACCAACAAATGGCCCTCACAATGTGATTCTTGTCCTCTCACGGGTTAGTTACCGGTCTTGAGCGCCCATGAATCCCCATTGCTACCACGGGTCGATCGGTCTCAATACCCCTCCGATTAGGGTCTGACATAACAAGACATCCTAGCCAAACACTACTAGACTGCCCTAAATATGTCATCCAACAGTTTAGGAAGGTGTCCAAAGGGCGTCTCCGGAAACTTCCCATAATATTCCCGTAGTTGTCCAAGGACAAAAGTGTCAAAAGGACACCTCCCCTTTCCAAACCATACTTAATCATTCACAAACATAAATCCATCATATCACATATATGGTAACTTTTTATATGGAAAGAAATCAATAACAATATCCAACTTGTATATAATTGGTAAGTAAATCATACATGAATTAATTAGCATAAACAAGTAATGCTACTATAATCAAGGTAGTTGCATCAGTAGTATATATCAGTGTACGAATCTAATTAAGGAAATAAATCAAAGAGATTTAAATATAGAAACTAGATCATGCAATCTATGTAATTAAGGAAATAACCATCCTTACCTTATATAACTCGCAAAGGATCTTGGGGAATCAAGTAAGACCTTGTCTAAACTTGGAAAGAAAGTCCTAAATAAATATATATAACATATTAGGAAAGATACCTAAAAGGAAAGAAATCAAATCATTCAAAACAGACCAAATATGAGGTTGTTGTCCTCATTGGTCGATTGATTGGTCTACTGCCTTCGTCGACCAACGAGTCGACCAACAGAGACAGTGGCCTACAAAATGAGAGATTTTTGAATACAAAACCGAATTTGGTGGTTCAAAAGGGTACCAACAAGGGGGAAACTACAAGGATAGTATGCTAGTATATAGATGACTTCAAAACTCTAATCATATCAAGTCTTCAAGTTACAATTTAGGAAACAAAACTTACCATAATTAGATCAATCATGGGTTTTGAAGAATTCATAGCAAAAATCATGGACGAGAAACTATAGGATGATGGATTACTAATCCGATAAAGAATTCATGAAAAGCATGCATAGATCCTCAAGAAAAATGGATCTAAGACTAAAGAACATCAATCTAAATAAGGAAAGAGAATAGATACATGTTTTCCTTCAAAAGCGAGTGATGATCTTGATGAAGATCATCCACCAAGCTTTAGATCCTTAGGAAGAGAGGGAATGAGTAAAGTGATAGTTGCAACCGAGATGCAACATCATCTCTACTGTCCTCAAACAGAAAAGGAAAGAAAAGTAATGAAGAATCAAAGACGAAACATAGAAGAGGATGATCACATACCTTTTTGTGTAAATGCAAGAGATTTGACGAAAATCCGTCAAGAGAATCACCAAGGATGCAAAGGAGATGACTTGCAAAGGGCTCTGGTTTGTTCCAAAGAGTTTGGAGGCAGAAAATACGAAGTAGACTCGAGATTGGACTTAAATAGAGCAAGCATAGACCTAATCAGCAAATCAGATCCCATTGGTTGATTGATTGGTCGATTGGACCAGTCAACCAATCAGGACAGCAAGTCCAAAACAGGGAAATAAAGGCTCAAATCAAATCCAAACATAAAGGGGTTTTGCACACACACCAAGTGACTTACCTAGTAGGTAGAAATGCCTTCGAACCAAGTTAGAGAGTACTCCAAGTCCATCAACTAATTCCTTCTTCATCAGGGTGCAGTTTCCATAAATGGAACACTGTCATCAACACTTATGGATTCTAAGCCAAACACCAAGTCTTCCACTGAGATTGCCCATAGTTGACTTCTTGCCTTACTTTGGATTGTCGGACCTACAAACAACAGGGTTTCCGGGTCAAGGTTAGGGCTGGGTTTTACAGATCTTGTAGCTTTCCTCTTCACTGGACGTTGCTAACGAGAGCAATCGCAAGTTAGAACGTGAAGTTGAAAGGCTCCCGGGAGCATTGAAGGAATCTGAGGTGAGAACCACCGAACCCCAAAGGCAGGCAGTTCCTTCTTTACCCGAGCACATCCCTGTCGAGGTTCAGAGGGCTTGCATCTTCAAATACTTGCAGAGTAAGCCTTTTGATGATTTGTTGGATATTTTTCATCTACAGGCTTACCGGGAAGGGCAGAATGATGTCTGGAAGTCAATTTTAAGGAGAGATCCAAACTTTAATACGGCTCCCCACTAGCAACACTGCCCTTTGGAAGTATTTGGAGAATTGGGACTTCCCCCGCCCGATTGGACTGAGGACTTGGAAGATATGCCAACTGAGGATCCGGATATTATTGCTATATCTTAACGATTCTCCTCCTTTGACTCCTTTCAGGGACTTGGTCTATGAAGAAGCCGCCCCGAACGTCAACCAGGCTATAGATCAAGCTTCAGTATCGGTCAAAAAGGCCAAAGAGGGTGAAGCCTAGAGCTCGGCATTCCTCATGTTCTTCTTTCTACTTGTCTTTGCTGGGTGAAGCTTGTAGGATTCTTCGCAACAGGATCCTAGAAAAGCTAGACAAAGAGTATGGAATTGTGGAGTTTTCCTCAAGCTTTTGTAGGTGGGAGCTTACGAAACTCTTCACAATCGCCGAGGATGAAGGGCCTTGCCTGGGTATGTCTTCTCGACTCTCTTTTGGCACATGAGGGCTTCTTCAATTTTTCTTCTTGTCTCTGTGTTGCTTCAAGAAAGATGCTTTGGTTTTTCTTCTCGACTCTCCTTCGACAAATGGAAGCTTACGAAACTCTTCGCGATCACCGATGATGATACTTAGAATTCTTTGTATTTCGACCGAATGAAGATTTGACCCCAACACTTGTTGTCTCATATGTACTTTTTCTGAGAGCTTTTTGATGTTGTAAACGTTGGCCCCTTCTGGTTGTTAAAGAAATAAAGAATTAACTTTATCCTCAAATTTTTCTCGATCAATGAAGATATTCGGGTTTTTCACCAAAGTCTTCCTTTGAACAATCCCTTAGAATTATTTCTCTTAGCCGGTTGAGATGAAGTCTTTGCTTTAGAAGGTCTTAGTTGGTCGGAACCGAAGCCTTTACTTAGAGAATCTCTAAAGATTCTACTAAGTTTTCGGAGGTCCCACTCGGGTTTTAAACTGATGCCTTTACTTAGAGAATCCTGAAAATTCTACTAAGCTTTCGGAGGTCCCACTCGGGTTTTAAACCAATGCCTTTACTTAGAGAATTTTGAAAATTCTACTAAGCTTTCGGAGGTCCCACTCGGGTTTTAAACCGATGCCTCATAGAAGGTCCCACTTGGGTTTTAAACCGATGCCTTTACTTAGAGAATCCTGAAAATTCTACTAAGATTTTGGAGGTCCCACTCGGGTTTTAAATCGATGCCTCATAGAAGGTCCCACTCGGGTTTTAAGCCGATGCCTTGTTGAAGGTCTCACTCGGGTTTTAAATCGAATCCTTTTGATTCCTCATTCAAGTATTGATATAAAGTAGCCCCCAATCAAAAGATTTGTTGTTTGAAACTTGAGTTGTATTGAATGAGGGAAATACTACATCAGAAACGAAAATGGTAAATCTTTAAGGATAGTACTTCTTCAAGTGCCTTGCATTCCACGATTGGTCTAGTTCCTGTCCGGTGGTCATATTCTTTAGCTTGTATGCTCCCAAACCGAGTGGCTTGACTATCATATATGGTCCTTCCCAAGAGGGATCCAACTTCTTTTGATTACGTGGATTTGAAGCCAATGTGTTCCTTAGAACCAAATCTCCCAATCGGTATTGGCGACATTGAACTCGAGAGTTATAGTGAGATGTTATTCTCCGCTGGTACTGCTGAGTTCGGGCAACTGCCTTTGTTCGAACTTCATCTAGCAAGTCGGGACTATCTAGTAGACCTTGTTCATTTGCTTTTTCCTCGAACTCTCTTTCTTATAGTGTCCCTGCCATTCCCTCCACGGGTGCTAATGCTTCAGATCCATATGCCAATTTGAATGGAGTTTCTCCGGTTGGGGTTCGAACCGTGGTTCGGTATGCCCAAAGATCATTTTGCAAATCTTCGACCCATAGAGCCTTGTCCAACTCAAGTCTTTTCTTTATTCCGTCTAACAACGTTCGGTTCGTGACGTCCACCTGACCGTTGCTCTGTGGATATGCCACTGATGACATTCCGTGCTTAATCTGATAAGTGTTGCAGAATTGCTCGAACTGGGAATTGTCAAATTGTGTTTCGTGGTCGGTAATAATGATCTTTAGCATCCCGAATCTATAAATAATAGACTCCAAAACAAACTTCTCTACCTTTTTCTCAGTAATAGTTGCCAAAGCGCTTGCTTCTACCCACTTGGTAAAATAATCAATCGCCACAATAAGATATTCCCGTCCGCCAGATGCCTTGGTGAATTTTCCCATAATGTCAATTCTCCACATTGCAAACGGGATAGGATCAAGAATTAACGTTAGGGTTTCAGCAAGTCTTTTTGATACCGTTGAATGAATTTGACAATTGTTGCCGGCACGAACATACTTCATTGCGACGTCTTGGAGCTTTGGCCAATACAACCCGAGCCTCAGGATTTTGTGAGCTAGAGCTTGACCACCTATATGTGCTCCACAAATTCCTTCGTGAACTTTGGCCAAAGCGGTTTGTGATCCTTTGGGACCTAAGCACCTCAGGAGTGGTCTGGCTTAAGATCTTCGGTACAGTCTTCCATTTAGCATAGTAAATCTTGACACTCATACTCGAATCTTTCGGGCCTCCTTCGAGTCCTCTGGTAGCTTGTCATCCCGAAGATATTCTATGATTGGTCCATCTAGTAGCGCTAAGTTTCGATATAAGATATTTCTTTTTCTTGATTGCTCGGGACGGCCAACTCTTCTATGCAAATCGAAGGGTCAAGTGTCTTTTATTTGCCGTTAGCCAATCTTGAGAGTTCGTCCTCCATCGTATTCTCCTTTCTCGGGATCTGACATACCTTCAGATCCTTGAATTCTTTTTGCAATGCCCACACAATTTCTTGATACTTTTGTAATCGGGGCTCTTTTATGCCATACTCTCCTTGTACCTGATTAACTATCAGCTGTGAATCACTGTAGATAGTGACATATGCTATCGCCAAAGCTTTCGCCAAACGTAGTTCAGCTATCAAGGCTTCATATTCGGCATCATTGTTGCTAGCTTCAAATGCGAATCTCAATGTGTAAAACCCAGCCCTAACCTTGACCCGGAAACCTTGTTATTTGTAGGTCCAGTGACCCGAAGTAAAGTAAGAAGTCAGCTTTGGGCCATCCCAGTGGAGGACTTGGTGTCTGGCTTTGAATCCATGAGAGTTGATGATGAAGTTCTATTTATGGAAACTGAATCTTGATGAAGATCGGATTAGTTGATGGACTTGGAGTGCTCTCTATCATGGTTTGAAGGCATTTCTACCTATTAGGTAAGTCACTTGATATGTGTGCAAAACCCCTTTAGGATTGGATTTGATCTGGGTCTTCAATTCCTTGTTTTGGAATTGCTGTCTGCATTGGTCGACTGATTGGTCGACTGGACTAGTCAACCAATCCACTCGACCAATGGGTGCTGTCTTTGGCAATTAGGTCTTGCTTGCTCTATTTAAGTCCAATCTCGAGTCTACTTCGTATTTGCTGCCTCCAAACTCTTTGGAACGAACCAAAGACCTCTGCAAGTCATCTCCCTTGCATCCTTGGTGATTTTCTTGACGGATCTTCGTCAAAACTCTTCCTTTTGCATCAAAGGTATGTCTACACTCTCTTCTTCTCCTCCATCTCTGTTTTTCTTTCCTTTTTGAGTTGAGACAGTAGAGGAGATGCTGCATTCTCTGTTGCAAACATCTCTGGACTTGTCTCTCATGATCATCCTAAGGAATAATGGCTAAAACAATGATCTTAACCATGATCATTGCAAGCTTTTGAAGGAATCATGATCAAACCATGATCTAGTCTTTGTTTAACTTCTGATTTGAATTCTGATCTCCTTGGATCTTCTATATTGATCATGTTAGTAGTCAATTGCTGTGTTTTCTTTTCATGATCCATGATCTATCAATCTCTAGTTGTTTCTCTTCTACCATACCATGTTTTCTTCATGAATCGTGATAGTTACATATATGGTAGGTTTTGTTTCCTTATTTAGATTTATGCTTTTAAGCCTATTTCCTTGAAGATCTAAGTATGCTTTTCATGATACCTTTACCTGAATCAATGATCCATTCTCCTATTGTTCTTGCCTTTGATTTCTATCTTGAATTCTTCAAGATCCATGGTTGATCTAATTATGGTAACTTTTTGTTTCCTAATTTGGATCTTGATGGCTTGATTCGATTTGTGTTTTGAGGTCCCCTATATGTTAGGATACTACTGATGTAGTTTACCCCTTGATTAGTACCCTTTTGAACCACCAAATTCGGATTTTATATCTCAAAACTCTGATTTTTAGGCTATCGTCTCGCATTGGTCGATCGATTGGTCGACTAGACCCAACGACCAATCCACTCGACCAATGAGTACAAAGCAACTCCAGCATTGGTCCGTGTTGGATGTTTTGGTATCTTTTCTGTTAGGGATCTTTCCTAATATGTTGTATACACTTGTTTAGGACCTTCTTCTCAAGTTTGCCAAGATCTTACTTGATTTCTTAGGATTCCTTTGCGAGTTATAAAAGGTAAGGATGGTTACTTCTTTAACAACATAAATTGCATATCTTAGTTTCTATATTTGAATCTTGTTAAGTTATTTCTTTAATTAGATTCTTATAATGTTATACTACCGTGGTACTTGTCTTGATATCGTAGCATTACTTATTCATATTGAATTGACTCATGTATGATTTACTTACCAAGTATATACAAAGTGATTGTAATTATTGATTTCTTTCCATATATGAAGTTACCATATATGTGATGATATGATTTGATGCATGCTTAAGTATGGTTTGGAAAGGAGAGGTGTCCTTTTGACACTTCTGTCCTTGGACTACTACGGGAATATTATGGGATGTTTCCGGAGATGCCCTCTGGACACCTTCCTAAATTGTTGGATGACATATCTAGGATTGTCTAGTAGTGTTTGGCTAGGATGTCCTGTTATGTCGACCCCTAATCGGAGGGGGTATTGAGACCGAACGACCCGTGGTAGCAATGGGGATTCATGGGCGCTCAAGACCGGTAACCAACCCGTGAGAGGACAGGAATCACATTGTGGGGGCCATTTATTGGTAGGGTTGCATATGGATAGACTTGGGCTCACGGGCATTCAAGACCGGTAACCAACCCGTGAGAGGACGTGAGAGCTTCCCGTTTACCATATGTGGATGATCAATAGGGTTGATGAGTCCGTAGTCAGGGACTATGAGGACTCTAGTGTGAAGGATACCGGAAAGGATCGTCGGGACGAGGAATGGACGTATCTGGATCCGACTTGATGTAACTAAGTAGAAGACTTGCATTTGGCTAGGCTTAACCCTGACATGCGCCGGTACTTAGACCAATGGTGATGTGAGAGAGTGGTGACCTATACCCCCAGCCATGGAATGTCCCGAGGGATGCCGGACCCATTACCAACTGATGATGAGTGATTGAGACCTTCCTAAAGAAGTACGGTGCTATGACTTAAAGCATGTCTGCCAATAGAGACCAGCATATGTAGAGTTAGATTCATTCATTCATTGCTTGTCTCATACCATATTGCATTTATGTTTGTTCTAAATCCCGCCATTTATGTTATTATGGATTTAATCGCCTTTACCGAGTTTCTTTGAAACTCATTCCTTTATTGTACAATGTTTGTTAGACTATTTTACAGTGTACTCGAATATTATGACGGCCCCTATGAAGAAATGCAAGGAGAAGAGGCATATCTCCAGGGAAGGTGATTGCGGTTACAACAATTACATCGAAGATCCCGCGAGTGGTTATGCTCCGTACGATGCTTAGTCCGACCATTGAGTGGAAGCGCCCTTGTGCTGTTTATGAGATTTATACTTATAGGGATGTTGTCTATAAAGTTGAGAACAATTTAGTTACCCATTGTACTTGCTACTGGGATTAGATTTTGTCTTGCTTATTCTCTTTTAGAACTACTTTTCCACTGGTTGTAGAGTGGGATTTTGCCTCACTTTACTTATCTGTTTTAGACACTCTGATTATATCTAGTACTCTGATTAATATATGATTCATTCTTTCCTTATTTGGATCTATGGTTTATCTTCCGCACTTTTATTATTATTGTTCATGATTATGTTATTGTTTATGTGGGAGGTTGATTACTCGATACCTGATCTTCGGGCTGTGGATCACACTCTCGGGTATGCCAGATAGGGTACCAGCTGGGAGGATGTGACACAATGCATACCGAATGATGAAACCCGCGAGACTCTTAAGTAGAATACCTGCTCCGGCTCCATGCTTATTGCTTGAACCGTCAACGTATACCTCCCACCATGGAAGGAAATTTCGGCGAATTTCGCCGAAAAATCGGCGAAATTCGCCGATTCGTTAATCGCGAACCGAAGGTTGCTCCGAAACGAGATGGTTAGATTCGCCGATATCGCCGCCGGCGCTCCGCCGTGCGCGCCGTGAGAAATAGAAAGGAGAGGGAAAGCTTGCAAAGGGAAAAATATTCTTGCGAGGTGGCCGGAGATGTTAGAGCGTGAAGGTGGGAGAGAGAGGGTTAAGCGTTTTCGTTAAATAATATTATTATATTATACATTTATATGATTGAATGACGTTTTGTACTTTTTGTAAGAACTTTTTATATTATTTTTGTACTTTTCAACTTTGCATTTATTACATGAATCCTCACCCCTTTTGTAATTATTTTTTATATTATTTTTATCAATTTTATATTTATATTACATGGGTAATCGCACCGCCGCATTTTGAAATTAAAAAAAACGGCAGGATTTCGGAGATTTCGCATATCGCCCGGTTCGTTGGGTGCGACCGGGCGCGCGATCTTCGTTCCTTGCCTCCCACATGGTTGGAATACTCGGTTTGATTTCTTCTTCTATTGGAGTCGTGGTTTTCACAATAAAATCTGCTAATGCCTGAGCCTTGATTGTCGTGCGAGATTTGAAATTCACTTGGAATTCACCAGGCTCAACTGACCATGCCACCATTCTACCCGACAAATCGGGTTTATGAAGAACTTTTTTCAAAGGAAAATTTGTTAGTACCTCGATCGAGTGTGCTTGGAAATATGGTCGAAGTTTTCTGGCCGCAATCATCAAAGCCAAAGCCTGTTTCTCAATTTGTGAATATCGCATCTCTGCATCTAGGAGCACATGGCTAACATAATAGATAGGCCATTGCTTCCTTTCCTTCTCCCGAACAAGAACTGCACTTACAGCCGAGGCTGAAGTGGCCAAATAAACATGTAAAGTTTCTCCTTTCTCAGGTCTGGACAACAAAGGTGGCTTTCCTTTAGACTTTCGAATGCTTTTGGTATTCATCCGTCCATCGGGCTCCTTGCTTCCCCTTAAATCCTTCAAAGCTTTGAAGAAAGGAAGGCACTTTTCTCCAGACTGCGAGATGAAGCGATTTAGCCCAGTTATTCTTCCTGTCAAGCATTGCATGTCCCAAACGGTCTTTGGGGGTTCCATGTTAATCAAAGCTTGTATTTTGGCTGGGTTAGCCTCTATACCTCTTTGAGATACCATAAAACCCAAAAACTTTCCCGAAGACACACCGAACGCCCCGAAGACACACCGAATGCACACTTCTCCAGATTTAGCCTCATTTGGTATTTTCGTAATACCGAAAATACCTCCGCGAGATCAGCAATGTGTCCCAAACGTGCAACGCTTTTAACCAACATATCGTCAGCTTCCATATTCCTCCCGATTAGGTCTTTGAAAATTTTGTTCATTGCCCTTTGATAGGTTGCTCCAGCGTTCTTTAAGCCGAACAACATGACCTTGTAATAGAAACTCTCACGATCTGTCATGAAAGCAGTAAACTTTTCATCCAACTCACTCATAAGAATTTGGTTGTATCCCGAATATGCATCCATAAACTTAGGGTCTCATATCCGGCCGTAGCGTCTATCAACAGATCTATCCGAGGCAAGGGATAGCAATCTTTTGGGCAAGATTTATTAAGGTCCGTGTAGTCAGTAGACATCCTCCACTTCCCATTAGCCTTCTTGACCATCACTACATTGGCCAACCAAGTCGGGCATTCAATAGGCTCAATGAATCCCGAATTTTTCAACTTCTCGACTTCACTTCTAATAGCTTCATGCTTTTCGATTGAAAAGTTTCTTCTTCAGATCACTGGCTTGGCTTTTGGGTCTAACCAAAGCTTGTGTTCCGCCACCTGCCAATCTATCCTAGGCATGTCTTCAGCAGACCATGCGAATACATCTTTGTTTTCCTGAAGGAAAATCTTCAATTCTTACTTGAACTCCTCCAGCTGCTCAGATCCAATATGAGTTGTTTTCTTTTCATCCTCAGGAATCCACTGGACTTGCTCCAATTTTTCTACTGGCTCAGGCCTTTGCATTTCTTCCTCATCCCGATAATCATGTATCACAATTGGAAGTGCAGTAGCCTTCTTTGGGCCCTCCTTGTCCTTTAAGTAAGCTACGTAACACTGTCGAGAGATTCGTTGATCAGAAGACACCTAACCAATTCCCTTATTAGTCGAGAACTTGATCTTTATATGCTTTGTTAAGACCACCGCTCCTAACTTTGTCAAGGATGGTCTGCCAAGTATAACATTATACACTGGAAGTTCCCAGACCACTAAGAAATTCACCCGAATAGTAGTTTCCTTGGAGAAATTTCCTACTGAGAGGTCCAACTGAACCGATCCTTTTGCCACTGCAGACGATCCAGCAAATCCATACAAATGTGTGGATGCTGGCTCCATCAAATCCTCTTCAATCTTCAACTTCTAATAAGCTTTGTAAGATAGAAGATCTGCAAAAGAGCCGGTGTCAACCAATACTCTGTGCACTTCCGGACGTCCAATCTCCACCTTGATGACTATGACATCGTCATGGGGTATGCAAATACCTCTTTCATCCTCATCATCGAAGGTGATCGAATTTTCACCGTTCAACCTTTTCTGCTTCTGTACCTCTCCAGTTCCAACGAACTTTGATTTTGACTTCAACTTACAAAGTGACTCCGGTTCGAGTCCCCCAAAAATGGTTAGAATAGAAGATCGGCTAGTGCCGGCCACTTCTTTTCCCTTCTTTGACTTGGGAGGCTCGACCTGGCACTCTTTGCTTCGCGAATGATCTCTCTACTGGACCGCTATTCTTGGCTCTAGCGGTCGTCGCTTAATGAAATTTGAGAGATCAATCTCTCAATGTTGGCCTTTAGATGTCTGCAATCATTAGTATAATGCCCATAATCTTTATGAAAACGGCAATACCTTTCCATGTTGCGCTCTCCAGGCTTGGACACGCCCTTGGGAGGTGACTTCAAAATGTCTTGTCTTTTATAATATTCAGGATCTCCGATCAAGGAGTATTCAATGCTGTGTACTCCCCTTCATCGGGAGAACGCTGCCTCCACATTGGACGAGACCTTCGAGCCCAATCATTGTTGGTTTGCTTAGGCTTCTGTTTCTTCTCAGGAGCCTTCTGCTCTTTGGTGGAGGCCTTTGTGTCCCCCTGTCGCGCATCTAGAATCTCCGTCACCTCCGCTTGCTTTTGACACCTTTGCACTAGTTCAGCATAAGTGGTTGGCATGTCTTGAAGTAATAACTCCAAGAGTCTCCAATTGGTGAGTCTAGTGAACAAAGTAGTTTTAGCTACTTGTTCATCCAGATTCTCAATTTCCATAGTTACTTTGTTGAATCTTTTTAAGTATTCCCGAACTGATTCACTCTTTCTGGTTTCGATCAAGGAGGTGTTTTCGGAAAAGGATGTCCTTGGCATGAAGCAAACCAAGGACTTTATCGTCCACTTGGAAGATGGTCTAAATTCATTCATTCGGTCTGGGTCCATCGAGAAAAGGACTATAGTGCAAAATATGCATAACAGTTACCATTAGACTAAATGATACGTGAAGATACGATTGAAATAAGTACCTTCTTGTCCTCCTCTTGCTATTTGTCATGTATTCACAATCTTTGACCTCAATATGATTTAAAGATTCTACACCCTAAAGGCCTTGGAATCCCCTTCAGCATTTCACATCGATGAACCTTTGACACCTTCAAATGTTTCAGCCTTGAGACATCGAGTGCTCATACCAATGAATTGCAATGGACATACTTAAGTTCAAATGAACTTGAGGAAACCTCTGGAGCTCTTTCAATGGCATTGAAGCTCTAATAGCCTCAACTTCTTAAAGTGGGACAACTCTATTGGAAATATTTCAAATTCCAAGACATTCACAACACCTTAATTTCCTTTCCTGCTCTTGGATTATGCTATATTATATTATTGTTATGGATTTACTATGAACCTAGGTCCTATAGAGTTATCACCCCCCGACTATTCGGGTTAGTCCAGATTCAACTGGGTGGGGTGTGATACCTACAAAACCCAATTTCAATAAGATCGTTTCCAGGAAATTCAAATTAATTTTATCTTATACCTCAAATAAAGTTTTAAAGCAAACAGACCTTTTTTACTTTTAGAGTTCTTCAAATGATGCAAGACCTCATGGGCAATATACACATTGTCCGATATATCATGGCCGGGGAGAAAGGCACTTTGGGTAGGATCTATCATTTGTTTCAAAATGAGTTCCAACCAATTTGTAAAACATTTAGCAATTATTTTATAAAGCACCGAACACAATCTGATCTCTCATAGGTGATTTACTTTAGTTGGGTTTTACCTTTTGGGTATTGAGGGATAATATTGTGGCATTCATTGCTGGAAGCATATACCCAAACTTAAAGAAATGTCTAACTGCTCACACCTCTCTGAGCCCTACTATATCCCAATGCACCTGATAAATTTTGGTTGGGAGACCATCAAACTAGGAGCTTTATAGGCCTTGCATTTTCATTATCTCCAATTGATTGATTAATTGCATTTAAAGCTAAATCAAACCCAGAAGAAAATAGATGTTGAAAAAATTATTACTGAAATGCAACACTGTGTGAATTATTTTGAACTTCTTATGTAATCCATTGAGCCGGTTGATGTTTCAACTTTGAGATGTGATTGATTTGTCGTTGGCAAGTTGTGGAAATATGAAGAAAAAAAATTGTGTTGTGGTATTTGTTTAGTGAAAATCTACGCATCGAAGTAGATTGAATTAGTTGAAGCACCTAATGAACTCCCGTGTTCAATCTAAAGGTATTTCTTGAAACTAGACTTGTTGATTGACTTGTAGGAGAAAACCCAACTCAATTCGGATCAGTCTGGCCTTCCAAATCCGTACTCTAAGGTTGTTGTCAGCCTTGATCAACTGCTTGGTCGACTGACTAGTCAACCAGCAGTTGTTAACTTCAAAAAATAACAAAAATCTTAACCATTTTGACCCTACCTTTTTGGAATTCATGAATGAAGGTCTACCCTAATCATTGACACTCCAAAGAACAAGGAGTGACATTTCCTAGGCCATCTCTTGGTGTTTGTGAAGAATATTGACTCTAATCATTGGCATTCCATCTCAATCATTGTTTCAAGGTATGGATTCTTTTCTTCTCCTTCTAATCTACTCAATCCACTATTAGTTTCTACTCTTGGGACCATGGCTGAAGTGCTGCAACTTTGCAAACACTTGGCCATGAGCTTCCCCTTTCATTTTCATTAACCTCACTTCATTCTTGCCACGATATACTTATATAATGATTACTTACATTGCAACTCCATGATTTCTTTCATTCCAACCTATTCTTTAATTCACATTGATGTGTAGATGTGTATTAGGTCTGAATTACTATTGATTCATGATTCTAAATTAGTTCTTATCATTCCTTTAATTGATTCCCCATCATTCCTTGCAATTAAAATCGATTCTAATTCAATTCTTGATGTCTAACATATGGAACATAGGGTTTTGATTTGGGTATTCATATTTGGACCGTTGGATCATGATAAAATTTAGTGTGTAGTGTCCTCATATTGCCATGATCGTTCCTTCCAAGTTTCATATCGATCGAAGCACCGGAAGATCAGTTTTGGGCTAAATCTCCATTTCTGCCCGTTCCTGTTTGCTCTGGTCGACTGACAGTCGACCAAGATATGACAACAACTTTGTCCTTGGCCGATTTGCTTTGTTTGACCTCCGATTTGATTGTTTTCTTCTCTAATGTTGCTTATGTATTGTCTAGGGTACAAACACTGACTTTTGGGCTATTCTTGGTGATCCTTGGTATTATTTCCGACTCGATTAAGGTAAGGACGGTTGTTACCCCAAGTACGCTGATTATGCGAATCTACTTCTACTTTGGAAACTTAGTAGATATACTTCATTAGTATATTCCTTAGCCATGTATGACTGTTGTATGCACTTTATATCAGTAATACTATGTTACATGTCATTCGGAATACCATGCTTAATTATTTTTTATGATTACATATATGACTGATCATGTTATATTATGTCTTGGTTTATGTAATGAATTATTGATCATGTATGATATGATGAAATTGAGCTTGTGAATGACTAAGTATGACTTGGGATTGGGAAGTTTCCTATCGACACTTCTGTCCTTGGACATCGGAGGGAATAGTATGGGATGGTCTCCGAAGGTGTCCACCGACGCTTTCCCGGATCATTGGATGACATACATAGGATTGTCTAGATGTATGGCTAGGACTATCCTTGTTGTATCAGACCCGAATCAGAAGGGTATTGAGACCGAACAACCCGTGGTAATAGTGTGATTTGATGGGCGCTCAAGACCGGTAACCACCCCGTGAGAGGACATAGATCATGCTATGGATAACCGTTAGGGGCCATTTATTGGTAGGGTTGCAAATAGCTAGACTTGGTGTCACACCCCACCCGCCGGTCTCGGTTATCCGCCCGACAACCCGTGGGAGTAAACCGTCACAGGATCCACGGTCTTACCCATCAATAATAATAAACACAAGTATAGACAATCAAGAGCAAGAATAAGTGCAATAATTAATAAAAAGGTTACAGGAGTCCAAATACTCCAATAAATATCCAAGAAAGAATCAAAGGAAAGAATCAAGAATCAAATGTAATATCGAGTTCAACGAAAGCAAAAAGAATAAACTAAATAATTTTCTTTTTAGTTTCTTTTCTAAATCCAAAAACTGGTTTTCTAAATTAGCAAGTAAACGGGGTCCTCTAATCTTTCTCCATACGATCATCAAAAACCTGGCAATCTGTCTCTGTCGGCCATCAATGGGTGCTATAAGCGCACACCAAGCATCTTCAGGAGGCTTCATGCTCTGCAAGTTCATGTACCACTGTCTGTGCCACCTTAGCTTCATACGAGAAGGCTCTTTCATACGAATCATCTCCAACTTCTGATGTTGTGCTACCTTCTGTACAACTCATATAATATATACAATGAAAGGAATGAGTTCTAACGAACTCAGTAAGGAACAAACAATTCTCATATATATATGTCAATACAATCCACGAATGCACATATGAAATGATATGGATGGTACGTAGAAATATGAATGCTACCAAGATCTAACTATGCAAGTCTCTAACAGCTGACATGCTTTAAGATATACACCAGCCCTCCTATGGGTAGGTCTAGTCACTCTGATCCGACAAGGACTGGTTACCTCTGTAGGGATCCTGGGCAAAGGGGTAAGTCCACACCTGGCTCTCAAACTGGCTAGGGATAAGCCAAAACTCTCTCACCATGACCATTGGCAATGAGTAATGGCGCATGTCGGGGTTTCTAATCCAATGCAAGTCATAATGGTAACATACTATATGAAGTCTAGATACTTCCCCTATGGCACCAACCAACTCGGTTCAGTATCCTTCGCAACCTAGGAGTGAGAACCCTCACGGACTGGCTACCGCTGTTGGACTCCACTCCTTAACCCTATGGTCATCCACATATTATTGGGGCGGATGCTCTCATGACTCCTCACGACACCCAGTCCGCTCCTTGGACGTCCATGAGCCCAACCCTACCATTGCATGACCAACAGTGGACCAATGAGTCTCCGCACAGGACTGGTTACCACTGTAGGATGAAACAAAGTCACGTCACCATTGTCACGGGTCACCCGGCTTCAATTCCCTTGCCGAAAGGGTAATAGCATGTGGGGTACCTAGCCATGCAATTCTAGACTCTCCGAGGTATGTCATCCAGTAATCATGATAGTGCTAGAGGCATCAGTGAGCATGTGTCCCATACCACAGCCCTCTGATATCTCCAGCCAAGATATCCCAATGGAATACCCCTTCCATCACAACTACACTACATCACTCTTTATCATACCATGAACAGTTGTGCAATATTATAAAAGATGAAGTACATCAAAGAATACCACTAATAGCAAGTATACAATAAGATTCACATGCTTTATACAATTATAGCAAGTTACATGATCAAAGAATAGTAAATAGAATAGCTGAATCATCATGTATATGTAATTGCATATAAATAAGAATGCATGTCCTTACCTGTAATTTAGTAGAAGTCCTTTAAATTGCAATCCAAACACAATTATAAAACTTTAAGTAGAAACAGAGGACACCTATATACAGGGTTACAAGAATGTATAAGAATCAAGAGTCAAAACAAATCCAAAATCAAACCTACACAATTACTGGAAACTAGCCGATCACTAGTGGCGGTTGCTTAGGTTAAGCGACCTCCACAAGCGACCGCCCCTGTTTCAGGCAGTTTCCAACTCCAAAAATCATACTTTTTATCATCCGATTTCAATCCGTTTTGGGATGATCTTAGTCCGAATTTCAATCTTAAAAGCTCTAAAACAAAGGGGTAACAAGAAACCCTAAAATTAACAAAGATTTATTACCTAAATCATTCCCCTTGATGAGATCCATTCATTAAACAAATGTGGGGATTCATTTTTGGACAGGATTTCATCAAGAACATTGAAAAGGGAGATACAACTAATCAATTGGGTAACCACTAACAAAATGGGGATGGGTTCATATCAATTAGAGGTTAAAAAGAAGAGAATCGCAGATGGAGATTCATTACCTTAACCAGAATCACCAAGAATAGAAGAGAAAAGGTTCCATATCATTAACAGCACTTCGCCCACCTTCCAGCACATTTCCACTACCGCCTAATCGCCCAAAATAGCAATCCATAACATAATAATGCGTTAATAGGGCAAGGGATGCTATTTATAACAAATAGGGCATTTTCCCGCAAGCAAAACCGGGCGGTCGCTCGGTTTAATCAACTGCCACTAGCAACCGCCCCCAAGTATATTGCTATACAAGGGTGCTTTGCTCAGGGGGTTGAAACCCAAACACAACCTAGCCCTACAACACATGGGGGAGGTCTTATCTTCATTCCGGACATCTCCAAACACCACTTGCCTTCTACCAGAGATCCAACTTCCCGGTAAGGCAGGTTCTTTAACAACAGAATCCAGATCCATGGGTTCTGGATATGGATCATGGACTTCTATTCGGACACTCCACAATTTAATCCGACTAGACCTTTGGGTTCTCGGACCTGCAATACGGATTCCGAGTTAGAAAAATGGGGTTGTTACATTCCTCCCCCCTTAAAAGAAATTTTGTCCCCGAAATTGCAACGTATCTGTAAGTCCGAAAAGCTGGGGGTACTTGGTTTGCATCTCATCTTCTTTTTCCCAAGATGCACTCTTAAAAGAAAGGTTCTTCCATCTAATCTTTACCAAAGGTATAGTCCGGTTCCTCAACTGCTTATCCTTTTGGTCCAAAATTTCATCCGGCTCTTCATCACACATCAAAACCTCACTCAAACCTTCCGGTTCATGATGGAGCAACTGCTGTAACAACCCCCATATTTCTAACCCGAGATCCGTATTTCAGGTCCGAGAACCCAAAGGTCTAGTCGGGTGAACTTGTGGAGTGTCCAGATTGAAGCCCATGATCCATACCCTCGACCCATGGATCTGGATCCTTTATTTGAAGAGCCTACCTTGGTTGAATTTTGGAATTCTGGAAGTCAAGTGTTCTTCGAAGATGTCCGGAATGAAGGTAAGATCTCCCCCATCTCTTCTTTAGGGCTAGGTTGGCCTTGGGTATCAACCCCCTAGCAAAAGCACTCTTGTAGGGCAAATTACATGGGGGCGGTTGCTAGTGGCGGTCGATCAAACCAAGCGACCGCCCGGTCTGTTTTCGGGGATTTTGCCTTATTTTGCCCCCTGACTTCTATAAAAGGCAACCTACGTCTAATTAACGAATACTTTATTCGTGGTTGCTTATTTGGAAGGTTAGACGGCTGCGGGGAAGATCCGAAAGAGACTCTAGAGTGCTGGCAGTGACTTGGAGATCAGTCCTTTCCTTCTCTGACTCTCTGGCGTGAGGTATTGAATTAATCCTTTGTTCTTTACTCTCATTGTCCGTTAAATTAGTATTTAACCCATCCCCTCATCTTTGTGATTACCCCCTTGGATATTTTTAACTCTCTTTTTAATCTACTTGAGATGAATTAACCGTAAACGAAACCCTGTTTTGGTGAGAAGGTTAATCCAATCAAGGGGAGAGTTATGGGTAATCTATTGATGGTAATGGTTAGTTTTCCCTCACCCTTTTGGCTTAGGGAGTATTAGATTCGAGACTTAGGTCAAGATTACTCAAAATCCGGATTGAAAATGAGTAATCAGAGGCCTGAGTTTCGGATTGAAACTCACTGTTGTTGGGGTGGTCACTAGTGGCGGTCGCTCAACCTAAGCAACCGGCCCAAGCGACCAGCTGGTAAACAGAGACCAAATGGTTTTTGGTTCTGATTCAAATTGATTCATTTAACTTATATGTTACTGTAACCCTATATATAGGTAACTACTGTTTGAAAGAAAAGTCATATAATTGTTATCAGATTTCATTTTACGGACAATCTTATTATATGCAGGTAAGGACAATTCATCCTATCTCTTGAATAGACTTATAATATGTTAATCTAGTGTATATTTGAAATCATATTTCTTTATATATGCTGCTGTTTATATGATTTATATAGAAATCATATTACCTTAATGCTGTTTGTCTTACTTATATACATATTGTGTTGATTATGGATGTTATGGATTGATGGTAGTTGGTATATGGTTCTGATAGATGAGGTATCTATTTTGGGATATCTTGGCTAGGGATATCAGAAGGCTGTGGAATGGGACACATGCCTGCTGATGTCTCCAGCACTGTCTTACTATTTGATGGCATTATTTAGGTAGAGTCTAGATTGCATGGTTAGGTACCCCGCATGCTACTACCCTTTCGGTAGGGGGATTGAAACCGAGTGACCCGTGATGACAGTGATGTGACTTGGTGGTCCACTGTTAGTCATATAAATGGTAGGGTTGCATATGTTAGGGTTGGGCTCATGGATGTCCAAGGATCGGACCGGGTGTGGTGAGGAATCATGAGAGCATCCGCCCCAATAATATGTGGATGACCATAGGGTTAAGGAGTGGAGTCCAACAGCGGTAGCCAGTCCGTGAGGATTCTTTCTCCTAGGTTGCAAAGGATACTGAACCGAGTTGGTTGGTGCCATAGGGGATGTATCTGGACTTCATGTAACCAATATGACCTTGCATTGGATTAGAAACCCCGACATGCGCCAGTACTCATTACCAATGGTCGTGGTAAGAGAGTGTTGACTAAACCCCCGGCCATGGAATTGAGAGCCAGGTGTGGAATTTTCCCTTTTTCCCAGGATTCTTACAGAGGTAGCCAATCCATGCCGGATCAGAGTGATGAGACTTACCCAGAGGAGGGCTGGTGTATATCTTAAAGCATGTCAACTATTAGAGACCTGCATAGTTAGAAATCATAGTAGCATTCATTCATATTATTTTTGTATCTTGGCATTGTTGGATGATTGATGGGATTGTGATTATCTCTTACTGAGTTCTCTAGAACTCACGTCTTTATTTTGTATTGTTTATTAGCCTGCACAGAAGAAGGAACTTTACAGGAAGATGGACTGATTTCCTATGAAGGAACCATCCCGTATGAAGAAGATGTGGCACCGTCAGTGGGAGATGGAAATAACATGTGCGGGAGCTCCTGTAGCTGCATGGAGTGCGCTTATCGCACCTATTAATAATCAAAGGCGGAGGGTGGTCAGAAAGTTTGCTTGGCGAATAGAGTTGAATTGGAGAACACCTTACCTTGAGATCCATGAAAAACATTTTTTAGATTTAGAAAAGGAAACTGGGAAGAAATTGATATAACCTTTTTGTTTACTTCCGCTGAAACCTTTATCCATTTTATTCATTATTTCTTTCCTTTATTTATTGATATTGGAGTATTTTGGACTCCTATAATTCATTTAATTCAGTTATTGAATAGTCTTTGTTCATGATTATCTTTATTTGTCTTAAATATTGTTGATAGACTAAAACCTTGGATCTTGTGACAGATCGCACCCACGGGTTGTCGGGCGGGTAACCGAGACCGACGGGTGGGGTGTGACAACTGCTCTGCGCTTGCTAAGCACTGCCTTAGCATATCCACGTGGAATACATCATGAACACCAGCAAGAGACGAAGGTAGAGCCAACCTGTAAGCTACTGGTCCAACCTTCTCAGTAATCTCAAAGGGACCAAAATACCTAGGGCTGAGCTTTCCTTTAATAATAAATCGCATGACTCCCTCCATAGGTGAAACTTTCAAAAACGTACGCTCACCAACTTGAAACTCTAATTCTGATCTTCTTTTATCTGCATAAGTCTTCTGGTCGAGATTGGGCGTTTGATCCTTTCTCTAATCATATCCACCATGGTACCAGTGGTTTCAATTAGATCAGGGCCAAGAACACGCCTTTCCCCAACTTCATCCCAATACAGAGGAGTTCTACAAGTCTTTCCATACAGAGCTTTAAACGAGGCCATTCCAATTGAAGACTAGTAGCTATTATTGTAAGCAAACTCCACCAAGGCTAGGTGGTCATCCCAGTTACCACTCATATCTATGACGCACGCTCTAAGCATATCTTCCAAAATTTGTATGGTCCTTTCCGATTGGCCATCGGTCTGAGGATGATGAGCAGTACTCAAATTCAGCTGAGTACCCAAAGCTTTCTACAGACAATTCCAGAAACGCAAAGTAAACCTTGGGTCTCTATCTGACACAATGCTAACAGGATCACCATGCAGTCTCACTACATTATCAACATAAAGTCGGGCCAACTTATCCATAGTAATGAAGTGTGCCGATTTGGTTAATCAGTCCACTACCACCCACACTGAGTCATTCCCTTTACTAGTTCGGGGTAGACCTGTGACAAAATCCATAGAAATGTCTTCCCACTTCCAACTAGGTACTGGAAGAGGATGCAGAAGGCCAGACGAAGGCTGCCGGATAGCTTTCACACATTGACAAGTTCCACACTTAACAATAAAGTCTTCCACATCATTCTTCATGCCGGACCACCAGAATTACCCTTCATATCTTGATACATCTTTACACTTCCAGGATGAATAGTAAAGATGGACTGATGAGCATCAGTTATAATTTCATTTCTAAGGTCTTCCACTGCTGGAACACAAATTCTATCTCTGAAAACAAGAGCACCATCAAAGGCTAGTGAGAAATCTGCCACTTCCTTAGTCTTCGAGGTAATCAAATCAACCTTCTTTAATTCCGGATCAGTCGATTGCAAAGCTACAATTATGTTTCTTAAACTCGGTCAAATTGACACAGCTACCAAAACATCAACGGACTCTTCTGACAAAATCTCAAGTCCAAATCTGACAATGGAGAAGAATAAGGGCTTACTGAGAGATGTCAGATATACACTTTCTCGATTACTCTTTCTACTCAAAGCATCAACAACCACATTATCTTTTCCTGGATGATACTGAATATCACAATCATAATCTTTCACCAGTTCTAGCCATCTTCTCTGTCTCATATTCAACTCCTTCTGAGTAAAGAAATACTTGAGACTCTTGTGGTCAGTGAAAATCGCTATCTTTTCACCATACATAGTGATGCCAGATCTTCAGAGCAAAAACCACAATTGCCAATTCCAAATTGTGAGTCGGATAGTTATGCTCTTAGTTCTTCAACTGCCTAGAAGCATAAGCTACAACCTTCCCAAGCTGCATCAAAACACAATTCAAACCACTTTAAAGTCATCGGTATACACTGTCAAATCTCCAGAGTCATCTGGTATTGTAAACACCAGAGCAGTAGTCAACCTCTTCTTGAGTTCATGAAAACTCTCTTCACAGACTTCATTCCACTCAAACTTGATTCCCATCCTGGTAAGCTTCGTCATAGGGGCTGATAATCTAGAGAAATTCTCAACAAAGCGCCTATAATAGCCAGCCATACCAAGGAAACTTCGAATCTCGGTGACTGACTTGGGCCTATCCCAATCTGCCTCAACTTTAACCTTCACATGATCAACTTTAATTCCATCAATAGAAACAATGTGACCCAAAAAGATAACTTTGGATAACCAGAAGTCACATTTGCTAAACTTGGCATACAGCTTCTTCAACTTTCTTCGAATTCAGAACTATTTGAGCATAACTCTCAATCGGCAAGATGGTGAGATATGTCTTGATTGAGGGTCTCAGTCCTTTGAAGAACTTCTTCGCTTTAGCTCTATCCTCCCGTAAGGATTCAAGAGCAAAGAAAAACAATTCCTCAAATTTCTGTTGATACTCAAGTACAGAAAAGGGGACCTTGCGTGAGAGTCATGAACTCCGACTCTTTTGCATCCTTCACAGACTCGGGGAAATAATTCTTACAAAAAGCTTCCTAAAATAATTCCCAAGAGATACCATCAGCACGCACATCAACTTCAGGGACAACCCTACTTCTATTCCAACTAGAGGAGGCACCACGGTTCTTTCTTCCAACCATTTTGTTAATCCAAAACAAAAGGTCAAAAATCCACAAGAAAATTTCATCCAATTTCAAACTCACACTTCCAACATATCTAACACACTTAACTCAACTGCACAGGCCATTGAAAATCCGACAAAGCTTCAAAAATCAAATTTTCTCAAAAATGGCCAAAACAACAAAATTTGCCCTGCTTGAAAACAGCTTTAAAAGGCCCACTTTCTCTATTCCAAACTCATTTCTATCTTTACCAACTTCGAGTTTGGCTATAGGGAAAAGGGTTCTAGGGCTCCTAGGGTTTCCAAGACTCTCAAGAGGCTTCAACAACATCACACAACTTCCTTTGATCTTCAAACACAAGGTAGTCTTCATCTACTACATGATTTTCTTCAAAAATGAGAAATGCTTGCTGTTCTTGGTTAGAAATATGACTAGGGATGTTTAGAAACATGCCCCAACAAATTTCCAAACAAAACCATGCTCCAATCAACAAGATTTCCCACACTTTGTACCAATTTCACTATTCACCTTAATAAAATCCAACTTTGCAAATACTTGTTTCATTTTTCAAACCAAATGGAATTTTGACACCAAACCACTTCCTACATGACTGATTTACTATGAGGAAAGTGCACCCACACTTCGTTCGGCCAAATTCCAACTTTTGCAAAATCACAAACCCTAGCCCAAAAGAGGGTTTCTTCTTCCAAAGTTGCTGAATTTTCACATCCACACTGCGAATTTGATGGATTTTCTTCAAACAAACCATCCCAGCATGTTTACCCAAGTTTTATGCACATGCCAGTATGTTTGAATAGCAATTTTGCCAAAATCAAAATTTTTCCAAAAATTACCAAAATGCCCTTCTTCACCAAATATTGCACTGCTTAACTTCATTTACTCATGCGATGCAAAACTCAACTTATCTCTTTAGATTTCCAACAAACCACCACGAGGGAGACGCTTAGGGGCTAGGAGAGGTAGGCAAAGTGCTAATGCTGTGTCACGAGCAGAGATTATACAAGGATAAGGAGACAACTGTCCAAACTCCATATGAGATTCAGGATCAAGATGAAGATGATGATGAAAAGGATCAGGAGGTTTAGAAAGATGAGGAGGAAACTATTCCAACTCGACAATTTGAGGTTGGAGGTCTTTCGCATTCAACTTCCAAGGCACACCGGGTGTGGTTTCTCAGTTGTTAGCGAAAACTCCCACACAAGAGAGGATAGAGACACTCATATAAACTAAAGGAGATCGATTGACACGACTAGAGGAGGAGTCTCGAACTATGAAAGATCAGCTTGATTCTCATAAACGATTACCTAGACAAACAGTTCTAGGAATTCCTTTTATGTCATCACAGATGTATTCACTTTCAGACTTGTAAACCTAAGTGATTAGTGAAGTTAAATTTATATCACTTGTGTTATTGTATATTATGCTTTTCTTTTGTTGCATTAATAATTGTTCAATGTTTAGTTATGGCTCATAACTCATAACGACCACTCACACCCATTACTCCCAACAACAACTTAAAACAACAACTCCCGACTCAGACTTGTACGACAACACATGACGATAACACGACTCAGACTCATATGACGACTTACTCCCGACAACATGTCACAACAAAAACTTACTCACAAAGACAACTCATGACTCGACACACATACAATAACTTAAAACTAACAACTCAACTTTAACCCATGACTACCACCAAAGTACAAGTTAAAAATTTTAATTATTGTGCATTATTTAAACTTGTGTATTATGTTTTATTTATTCAAGTTTCTAATCCAAGGTTCTCTATTATTCACCTCTAAGAGATTTTGAGTCACTTCTGGATCTATGACTCAAATTGCTCATCTAATACTTGTATTAACTATTATTGACTTCATAAAATCAAGGCTTTGATACCATTCTGTCACACCCCACCCGCCGGTCTCGGTTATCCGCCCGACAACCCATGGGAGTAAACCGTCACAGGATCCACGGTCTTACCCATCAATGATAATAAACACAAGTATAGACAATCAAGAGCAAGAATAAGTGCAATAATTAATAAAAAGGTTACAGGAGTCCAAATACTCCAATAAATATCCAAGAAAGAATCAAAGGAAAGAATCAAGAATCAAATGTAATATCGAGTTCAGCAGAAGCAAAAAGAATAAACTAAATAATTTTCTTTTTAGTTTCTTTTCTAAATCCAAAAACTGGTTTTCTAAATTAGCAAGTAAACGGGGTCCTCTAATCTTTCTCCATATGATCATCAAAAACCTGGCAATCTACCTCTGTCGGCCATCAATGGGTGCTATAAGCGCACACCAAGCATTTCTATATGATGAAATATCATTTGTGTATGATATGATTGAATCAGGAATGTGATTGATTAAGTATGATTTGGGATTGAGGAATGTCCTATTGACATTTCTGTCATTGGACATCAGAGGGAATAGTATGGGATGTTTCCGATGGTGCCCATTGACGCTTTCTCGGATTATTGGATGTCATACATAGGACTTGTCTAGTGGTGTTGGCTATGATGTCCTTGTTGTATCAGACCCGATTTGGAAGGGTATTGAGACCGAACGACCCATGGTATCAATGTGGATTTGTGAGCTCTCAAGGGCAGTAACCAACCCGTAAGAGGACATAGATCACATTGCCGGATACTCATGAGAGGCCATTTATTTGTAGAGTTGCAAATAGCTAGACTTGGGCTCACAGGCGCTCGAGACCGGTGAAATAATCTGTGAGAGGACGTGAGAACTTCCCATTTATTATTTGTGGATGTGTAGTCCGAGTTGATTGTAGCCATAGGATACGTGACTATAGTGTGAAGGATACTGAAGCGAGTTGGTTGATGCCATAGGGGAAGTATCTAGATCTGACTTGATATGATTGAGTAGATGACTTGCATGGGCTAGGCTTTACCTTGATATGCGCCAAACTTATACCAAACAGTGATGTGAGAGAGCGGTGACCGGAACCCCAGCCATGGATTGTCCGAGAGGGATGCAGGACCCATTACCAACCGATGATGAGTGATTGGACTTTTCCCAAAGAAGTATGGTGCTATGACTCAAAGCATGTCTGTCATAGAGACTAGCATACATAGAGTTAGATTCATACATGCATCATCTGTTTCATATCATATTGCATCATGCTATGTTTTCTATCATGTTATTTATGTTATTATGGAATAACTGCCTTGCTGAGTTCTTTTGAACTCACTCCTTTTGTGCCAATGTTTGTTAGACTATCCTACAAGAACAGAAGAGCTTGATGGCCCCTACTATAAGATGACCGCCGATGAAGCATACTACCATCAAGGTGTTGGCAATCACGAAGATTACTCTGAAGATCCCTCGATGGATTATGTTGCATACCAGGATTAGTCCCACCCTGGAGCATAGTCGGCCATGTCTAGTTTCATTTGTTTATGTTTATAAAGATATTTTGTATAAGACTAAAGAAACATTAGTTTATATGTTTATCCCTTTCTTTTCCTTCTTTTGAGAATTTGGATTGTAATCTTGATGATATTCGAACTACTTTTCCGCTGCTATTTGAGGAGTGATTTCTCCATATACTCTTTATTTATGATTTTTGTATACTAGTATCATTAAATCCCGCACTTTGAATATATTGTCTCTCTTATTCATATCTTGATCTCATTGTTTACATGATATTATATTGATTTTATCTTGTTCATGATTATGTTACTGTATATGTGGGAGGTTGGTTCCTCAATACTTGATCCTCGGGGCTGTGGATCACATACCCGGGTATGCCAGGTAGGGTACCGGCTGGGTGGATGTGACATTAACACCCCTTGTTTGGTCACTATCACCCTCACTTAAATAACCCTCATCCCGATGACGTTTTCTTTCACGATGGATCGGGACGGGAACAAGAGGTTGAAGCCTAAACCCTCTCAAACTCGGCTTGGGTTTCTTTGGAGCCATAGTCAGGAGAAAGAACTTACTATTGAAAGATCGGAGAATCACGAAACTTAATCGAGAGCAAATCTTGGTCGAGAGCAACGAAAATGATGGATCAAAACAAAGAAGGAAGGGGTTATTTATACTACCGGAAGGGGCGTTACTGGTGTTGATCGAATGGTTGCAACGATTACAAGATCGACGGCTCAAAAGAGAAGACGATTCATCTTCCCAAGGTCACAATTATGACAATTAAACCTGCCACTTGACGTGGCAATATGGGGATGGACGCGACCTTTGAGGAACCCATTAGCATAACGGCTAGTCACTTCACACGAGGGTAATAAATGCACCCAGCAAAGAATCTCCCGAAGGCTATCCCACATGGTGTAAACACAATTCGAGATAGGGGGCTTGTGATATAGGAGGTTTACCTAACTGACTTAAGCCCGGGCTGTGGCTGAACGTAATACTCGGTCGGGACAATTGTTGACCGCCTAGGTCAGGGCATTACATACACTGGACTTATTTGGCAACAACACTCAAGATGGAAGGTCAACTCAGAGGATGATTGTGTAGGACCAACGACAGGGAAGCACAATGTCAGGAGAAACAACAACTCTCATCGGGAAAAGTTACCAAATCTGGAAAAGGTAATACATACAATATAAAAACAAGGATTCGCCCCTCCGTAAGCATCCAATACTTTCTGAACATAGTCTTGTATAGCTTTGGCATGAGATCTTAATATGTTCATCATCTGACTTAGTCATAGGAGGCGGTTGCCTGTTATACGAGCCGGCCCGCATATGACCTTTCTTCCAGGACTCATCGTCTCGATCGTGGGAAGGGGCTTAGTCGGAACCAAATCTGTAACTAAGACGCATCATCAGTATTGTTTGTGATCTATTATAATCAATTATAGGTGATATATTAAAATCTTTTTGCATAAATTGATGATGAGATTGTCCTGGAGTTGGGGCTTTGGGTCTTGTTTTCAATATTGAATCCTCGGTTTCTCGTGTTCAGCTCCTTCTCTATATGATGATCTTTTTTAAAATAAAAGTTTTGATCTCTTGGATTGATTTCTAATGTAAATTTAAATAGTGTTACCAAAGAAAAAGTATTATTCATAGGAATTTATTTGAAACCTAAATAGTGTTTTTTTTTTATAAACAAATTCCTTTTGCGACAATAAAAAATTTCTTACTACGACTTAACCCAACGGGAAGAGAAGGCCGTGGCCTTAAGGAATTATTTGCTACGGAACTTCAAGACCGTTGCATATAAGATAGTATTTTATTTGGCATGGTAAATATACGTGGCTAAAGTTTGTATAACCCATTCGTAGTTTTGTAAATATGTCAGTTTGTATATAAGTTATAGTTAGTCAGTGTTTGAAATATTGCCCACAAAAGGGGTGTCGGTGGCTGGCGAAACCATCGACACCCCGAGATGTCGGCGAAATATCGCCGACATCTCTACTGAGTATCGACAATTTTTTACCCAAAGTAATATATCAATAGTCCACTCAAATGCTTCAAGCGTGCACTTGTATCGATACATTGTATGTACAAAAGGCTATAATAGCGGGACCTGGTCATTCCTTTTCCAATTTTAACTTTTAGTGGTATTGAATAAATTTAATAAAACAAATGAACCATCGATCCCTGCGCTGTCCTTTCCTTTCATCTTTTCACAGGCCATGTCTATTGCAGAGAGCAAGACGGTGAAGACGATGAGCCATTGAAAATTTGGGAGACATCGGAGAACTGAGAAGACGGAGAGAGCGAGAGTGAGAAGTCGGTGAGCGACTAAGAGAGACGGAGAGCTCTAAGAAGTCGGAGAGACGGCTGCAGCCTGCATCCTATGAGAGAAAGAGAAGACGGAGAAAGCGGGAGAGAAATCAGAGAACAGAGAGCAAGGCTTCGTCTTGCGACCTAGTTCGGTGTTTCCTTCTTCTCTTCCAGCATCCAACGGCACTAGCAATTACCACCAGCGGAGAAATCGTCAATTTTTTCCGATATTTCTTTGGTTTGGCGAAAAACAATCGATTTTTCGGCGATTTTTCGCCGACTTTTGGTTGCTGCTGTTTCGACGATGGGTTTCGTATCGCTGTTGAGCGACATGGCGATTTTTCACCGAAATGTCGCAACATTTCGGCGACATAATTGACCTTGGTTATAGTTATATTTTCGCATGTTCATTCTTATTTCCACTACTTAATTAACCTTTGGAGATATACGGTTCGAGTCTAGTGTATATGCATGCGCTCAAAACCAAACGCTGCCGCTGCACTTTGAGGTGGAGAGCCTTCACCCCCACTACTCCCGCACCTCCTCTCTCCCTCTCATCCACTTCTCTATTAATCCTCTGGTTTTAGTTTTCCACCACTGCTCTGCTCCATCGTCTCCTATTTCCCTCTTTCAGCCTTTCTGTTAGCTTTCTCTCCGCTTGCTTTCTCCACCTCCACCCCTATTCTGCCCCCTCGCCTCCCTCTCTCTCTATCTCTCCGCCTCTTCTCCAGTGAAGTTCCGGTTTAGGAAAAAAAAAATCTCTCAGTTTTCTCATTCTCTCCGTCTCGCTCTCTATTTTCTCGTGGTTTTTTTTTTTTTTTTTCTTTCTTCAAATCGGTGGAAGGTTCAGATTGTTAGGAAAAAAAAATCAGGTAGATGCAAGACCAGGTAGTGCATTCTGCAGGTCTGAAGGTTTTACGCCGGAGCTGGAAGTATCTCTTGTGGATCTGGAAGCTTTGCTACTACGAGAGTCTTGTGTTCCTGGTAGCCGTCGGTGTATCTTCGTCATCGCAGTGGCTGTTGTTTCTGCCCTTTTGGCGTGGTATCTCTTCGCCCTTGTGACGTGTTATCTCTCCGCGCTTGTGGTGTGTATTTCCGCCCTTGTGGCGTGTCTGTTTTCGCCTTTGTGGCGTGTCGCCTCTTTGGGCATTTATGATGGAGGATACGAATGTCGTATTCCTTGTACTTAATTGTTATTGTGATTGTTACAACCATTATTCTAGGGGCTTGGGCTCGACCTATTCCTTAGCCAGGATGACCTTGTCTATTGCATGTATGACATTTGGTCAATTTTCATTCCTTGGTTCGGATCGAACCTTATGTTCTCATGCATTTATCTTTTGTATTTTTTTCTTTTCTTTGATGTGTCTGTATTTCCTTTCAAGTTCATGAATGAAGTTTTTCAATTTCGTACAAAAAAAAAAAAGTATATGCATGCGCTCATGGCAACAAGATCCTGGTTTAATTTGGAGGTTTTTGGTAATGGACTGCACTTCGTCTGGAGGGTCCAGGTTGGGGTGTGACATCTTATATTCGTTATTTTGGATTATGGAATTAAACTTAGAATGATTGAAATGGATATGTAATTAACTTTAGATTCCCGTAGACTTCAATATGTCATTATATTATTCTTCTTACTATTTCTTGCCTATTGATTGGTACTGCATAATGGAGACCGATATCAAGTGACACCAAGTCAAGAGCAGGGGCCAGACCCGTCTAGGATGGGTGTGACGAATGTTACCGGAGGTGTCTTAACATGGCTTGTTTCAAGCTACAAACCAGTGAAACAAACAAACTGATATCTTCTTCTTTACAGGTGAAACAAGTTGTACAAATATACTTTTGATTCTCAAGGATCCTTCTTGCCAAACTTAATAAACTAATCAACCAATGAGGTGGCAGACACTTGATTGAGGCAAAATGCTTTAGCAGTATTACTCGCTGGATTAAGGCTACCTTTACCTTTTACATGAGAATTGGATCTTGGTTGAGCCATTTATCCTGACCCGTTTAATTAATCTAGAATTGGCCATAATCTGTCGCTCAAAAACTGAAAAACTCTTAAGCTTTGCAAGAGAAGTCATTCTTTTAGCGATGCCGGTGGGTATTTCTAGAGCAACTCAATATAATAGTAATCACATCAGGAAGAATGCTAGACACTTTCCCGACTTACAGCAATCATAATGCTGAACGCCAGAGGGCAAGAGAATGATTTCTCAAGTTCGAAATCATCATTTCCAGCTTTGAGATCTCATTCTGTTAATGACTAAACTGGTCATTCTATACATTCCAGCCTAACCATAGATTTGTACAGTCTGACCAATAGTCCTATAGAAATTGGTTCGACCACATGTTCTTTGGGCAGAATGACCACCAGGGGCGGACCCATGAAGGGGCCGGAAGGGGCCATGGCCCCCCCCCCGGATTTTTTAAATTTTATCCATATTCCCCAATTTCTTTAATTTTTCCGGTTTTTTCTCTTCCTACATGTGAAATGTCACTATTTGGCCCCCCAATATTGTGAACAATTTTTAAATGTAAAATGATGGGTATAAATGTCATTCCTAATAAAAAAACTAATCCATCAATCCCTATTTATTCTCCCCTCTCTTCTCTCTCGTCTTTTATTCCTATTTATTCTCTTATGTTTCTATAAACGTGGGTTAAAGGAAATTTTTGAAAAAAAAAAATCTTATTAGGTATTCAAAAATCAAAATATTATTTCTAATTAAAAACTAACTCTTCATCCCTATTTATTCTCTTATCTCCTCTCCTCTATCCTCTTTTTTTCCTATTTATTCTCTTCCCCTTCTATAAGCGTGGCTTAAGAAAATTTGGAAAAAAATCTACTCCACAATTAAGTCTCTTTCTCTTTCTCAATTTATTCATTGTTTCTTTTTTTTTTTCTCTTTTATTTTGTTATTCTTTTTAATTCGATTTTATATTCTATGTTTCTTTATTTCTTCTGCAATTTTTGTTATTTGATTTTGTATTGTGAATAAAATGTCTATAGTTAGTAGGTAACTAACTACCATTGATTTGCATCTCTTACCTAAAAATTTTTTTTGGTTTACATCTCCTACCAATGAAAATTTTGGTTTGCATTTAACTTTTTAGGGTTGAAGTCATGTGTATATATTTTTTTATATTGTTGCTTTAATTTTACCTATATTTTGTCGAAAAAAAATATATCATTATCAATAATTTATCATTTTTTAAAATATCTGTGGGCCCCACAAAATATATATGGGTCTATTCTTTAATTTAATAAAATAATTTAGCGGTGGGACCCCAAATAGGAAGGTTACTGGCTTTCATTCTTCGGCCCCCCCCACTATTGCATCCTGGGTCCGCCACTGATGACCACAAACCCAAGAGAAAAGAATCAGGTAAACAACTCTTCTCAGAGTTATACTCCAAGTCAATCTCTAATATCTTACACTATATAAACACCTTAGGTAGGCATAAAAAAGTAAGTATTCATATTCTATGTGATCAATTACTTGAATTCTCTATTGAGTAGTTGTGATCATATCTCATTGGTTGCTCGTCGAAGACGTACCTCAACCACCCAAGGTCGAGCACGTGTTTTGCAGGAATGTGACAGGGAATGACGCGCAGGATTTCGTATCAACAATTGCCACCGTTTATGGGAAATGCATCAAAAAGTCATGGTGCGAGCAAGATCAATGATTGTGAGCAATAAGGAGGTCGAGGATGAAGTTGATAAAGAAAATCCTCCACCAGAAACCTTGGATATCCCTCAGCTGAAGGAGAATCCCGACCAAAGGAAGGAGAACCCCGAACAACCGAAGCAATCTAACCAATTAGCAACAATGAATGAAGTTGATGAACTCCAAAAGCAACAATCTAAGCTTCGAAAGGAAATCTCATCCTTGAACGAATTAGTCAGGATGACTATGCGTCAAATAATCGCCCTGGGAGTAGGTTCTCAAGAAAATCAGAAAATACCAGAGGGAAGCAAGCATGACCTTCTAATCATTCCCGACCGAACACCCCGACCGTCTCAAGGAGACCAACAGAAGCTGAAAGAGAAGGTGGGAGAAAACCCCCGAGCATCGAACGAAGCAATTCCAAAGAAAGATTCTCCAAACGACGAGGATAACGACCGAGGTAGCAGTGTTGATCCAATCAAAAATCCAAAAGACAAAAGAAGCGATCACAGCACGAGCAAGCGTGAAGAGAGCATGAACAAACGAATTGAAGAATTGGACGAGAAGTTGAAAAAATTGAAGGATCCGAACAAAGATGAGATATATGCTATTCTAAAAGAGCCATCTCAGAATCGGAGATGCCAAAAAGCTTCAAGTGCCCTACCTTCACCTTGTTTGATAGATCGCGATGTCCAAAGCATCATATCACACACTACAAATCATTTATGTCCACATATAGACACAAGGAAGCGGTTATGTGTCAAAGTTTCCTTGCCTCTCTGACAAGTGCAGCGTTAGACTGGTTCTTGACCCTACCAAATGGTTTGATAAAGAGTTTCGATCAACTAGGTTGGGTGTTCCTATTACGCTTTCAAAGCGGAGTTGGAACCAAGAAAAAAGAAGGTACTTTGTTTTCTATAAAACAAGGCCGAACAGAGTCCATCCAAAATTTTCTTCAAAGATTCAACAATCTTACCATGCAAATTGAAAGCTTGAACGATAAAATTGCTTTCCATGCATTGTACCAAGGACTTACCCATGAAGGACTGCTCGAACGACTACTGCTAAATATGCCAAAAACGTATACGGAGCTAGTCGAGAGATGCCATAAACAAGCAGAGATATCGAAAACGCTAGAATCTCGGAAGAGAGAGCCAAGGGTTGAAAGGAGAAACAATAGAGAAAGGGTACCACCGACCAGAATGTTAGGGCTAAGTTCAACCAGGCCTGGCCGAACAGATCCCCAAAATCATCAAGAGGTCGGTCATCTACCACTTAATACCAGAATGTCAGAGATTTTGATGCAAATCAAAGATCAAGGAATTCTCAAATGGCCGGGTAAGATCCGCGCACCACCAGGAGAGCTTGACAAAAGAAAATACTGCGAATATCATAAAGATCATGGCCATTGGACGAATGATTGCAGAAACCTTAAGATAGAGATTGAAAATTTAATCTCACAGGGACACTTGAAGAAATACACCCAAACCAAACAAGAAGGCCGACCACAAAACAAGTTCGGTTGGAAAAGAGGGAGACCAGATAATCGAGGGGAGAGATGGAGTCCGACCAAACACAGACCAGACGCGGATGAGAGTCAAAGAAAGAGAAGTCCAATATACACGGTGTTTGGTGGCCCAACAGAAGAATCAAGCCGACAGACAAAGAGAAAAGCACTATATATTGGAAATACTAAAACTAATATAAATATATCGATAGAGCCAATTACTTTTTCCTCCAAAGACCTACAAGACATCACAATCCCTCATGATGATGCTATAGTAATCAAAGTTACCCTGGCAGGAACTGAGGTTCATAGAGTCCTAGTAGATACTAGATCCTCGGCAGCTATATTATCATTAGAGGCATTCAGAAAGTTGAAGTTAAGGGAGGATATGCTTGTTCCATGTGAAACTCAACTTTACGGGCTCACAGGTTCGTCCACCCGAGCAGAAGGTACTATTCGGCTAGATTTGCGAATTGGAGAACACCTAAGAGATAGGGTCGTACAATCCAATTTTATGGTTGTATGGGACTTACAAGCATATAATGCTATTTTAGGACGACCAACTCTTTATGTGCTCAAAGCAGTGGTCTCCTCTTTACACATGAAGATAAAATTCCCGACCACAAAGGGAATTGGTGAATGTACAGCCAACCAGAAATCTAGCTGACAAAGCTACAACAATTACATGCAAAAGAAGGCAAGGACGAACTCCACCATGACTATTGAAGTTAGGGATGATCGAGATGAAGAAACTTTGCAAAGAGCCGAACCTGTGGAAAAACTTGAAAGAATATGCCTCAATCCCAACCAAAGAGAGCAAGGCACCATGATCGGATCAGAACAAGAAACAGATTTCAAATCTAGGCTCACCGAGTTTCTAAAGAAATATTCTGATGTATTTGCTTGGTCGGCAAAGGATATGCCAGGGATTGACAGAAAGGTAGCTGAACATAGACTATGTATCGACCCACAGGCCATTCTGGTGGTTCAAAAAAGAAGGAATTTCGCTATTGAGAAACATGAAGCCATCCGAACCGCGGTGTAAAAACTAAGACAGTCTGGTTTTATAAAGTGCACCGATCATCCAACATGGTTGGCTAACGTGGTAATGGTCAAGAAGGCAAACGGGAAGTGGCGAATGTGTACTGATTACACAGATCTAAACAAAGCTTGTCCAAAGGATATTATCCACTTCCAAGAATTGATCTTCTCATAGATGCAACTGCAGGTCACGAGAAGCTTAGTTTTATGGATGCTTATTCGGGATACAATCAGATCTTAATGCACCCAAACAATGAGAAGCACACAGCATTCATGACTGACAAAGACAACTATTACTATAAGGTAATGTCATTTGGTCTAAAAAAGTGCGGGAGCAACATACCAAAGGGCGGTAAATAAAATCTTCACAGATCAGATTGGCCGGAACATGGAGGTATATGTTGATGACATGCTAGTGAAAAGCATCTCAAAGAGAGACCATTTGACTGACCTAGCAGAAGTATTTGAAGTACTTCAAAAATATAAGATGAAGCTTAACCCTGAAAAGTGTGCTTTCAGAGTATCCTCTGGAAAGTTCCTTGGATTTATGGTGTCTCTAAGGGGAATTGAAGCCAACCCAGAGAAGATAAAAGCAATCTTGGACATGAAACCACCAAGAAACATCAAAGAAGTCCAATGCCTGACTGGTCGGGTAGCAGCGCTAAATAGATTTATTTCCCGATCAGGGGGAAAATGTCTACCTTTCTTTAAAGAATTGAAGCAGGTACTCAATCAAAAAGGCGACATCTGGAATCATGAGTGCAAGGGAGCATTTGAAGAATTAAAATAAAAATTGTCCCAACCACCTTTGCTCGTGATGCCGACCAACAAAAAGGAACTACAATTATACTTAGCCACATCACTAGTCTCGGTTAGTGCAGTACTCGTGCAAGAAGGTAATGTACAAAAACCTGTTTATTATGTTAGTCATGTTTTAAATGATGTAGAGACTCGCTACCCAGAAGTGGACAAACAAGCATTGGCACTAGTAATAGCAGCCAGAAAGCTCCGTCCATACTCTCCATTACAGTGATGACAAATTTACCCCTAAAAAAGATCCTTCACCAACCAGACCCTGGCGGGAGATTGGTGACATGGGCGGCAGAATTGAGCAAGCATCAAATAGACTTCAAGCCCCGACCAAGTATCAAAGCTCAATCCTTGGCAGACTTTATTATTGAAACACAATAGTCAAGCCAAGATGAGACCGAGCCAATTACTGAATCAATTAAAAGATGGACTTTGTTTGTGGACGGATCAAGCAATTCACAAGGGAGCAAAGCGGGTCTACTAATGAGAAGTCCAGGAGGATTTGAAATAAAATATGCCCTTTGCTTCAAATTTAAAGCTTCTAACAACGAAGCCGAATAGGAAGCCAAGTTAGCAAGCTTATGAATGGCCAAAGCTCTAAATGTCCAACATCTAGAAATCAAAAGCGACTCACAACTGATTGTAAATCACGTAAAGGGAGTCTACAGAGCTAAAAAGAGAAGAATGGAGAAATATCTAAACCTGGTCAACAATTACAAACAGTACTTTCAAGATCTGGAAATTACTCAAGTACCAAGGGTAAAGAACGACCAGGCAGATTCGTTATCTCGCTTAGCCACTGAAGGCACGGATGTTCGGGCACCTGTGGTCTACTTAGAAGAACTTGCAAGTCCTAGTATAAACATGGTCGACCACATGCAAATTTCAACCGAGCAAGGGTGGATGGAGCCGATCATACATTATCTAGAGAACAACCAACTCCCAGAAGACCAAAAAATTGCCCGAGCAATACGACAGAGAGCAGCTCGGTTCACTATCAAAGGCGGGTTATTATATAAAAGATCCTTCACCTGACCACTCCTAAGATGCATGGGATCACTAGAAGTAACCAAAGTTCTGAGAGAAGTGCATGAAGGGATCTGCAGAGCTCACGTAGGATCCCGGATACTATCCAATACAATTATACTCCAAGGTTTTTATTGGCCGACCTTGGAAGATGATGCAAAAGACTTCGTAAAAAAATGAAACAAGGGCCAGGCACACGCAAAGGTCTCTCACACACCAGCGGTTCCTCTGACATCAATTTTGTCCCTGTTACCCTTCGCAAGATGGGGAATAGATTTGGTAGGGAAATTACCAAAAGCGTCAGGGGGAAGAGAATACTTGGTGGTAGCTGTGGACTATTTTACAAAATGGGTAGAAGTAGAACCTCTTGCAACTATCAATACCGAGCACATGAAGCGCTTCATCAAGCACAACATATTATACAAGTATGGTGTCCCAAAGATATTGGTGACCAACAATTTGAGAATGCTGCCTTCACAACATTTTGCAAGGAACAAGGGATCGAGCATAGGTTCTCCTCAGTAGCATATCCCCAACGTAACGGCCAGGTTGAGTGAGGTAACCAACAAGACTATGCTTGATGGGCTCAAGAAGAGACTCGACCAGCTCAAAGGAAGATGGGAGGACAAGCTACCCAGTGTACTATGGTCGTACCGAACAACACCTAGGACGACCATTGGAGAGTCACCATTCCAACTAGCCTACGGTGCAAAGGAAAGAGTCCCAGTGGAAATTCAAGTGGTATCACTTCAGGAAAAAGAATTCGAAGAAGAAGCAAACATCAAAGGAATGCAAATTAATTTGGATTTGATCGATGAGATAAGGGACAAAGCCCAATTTCGACTTGAAGAATATAAGAGGAGAATAGCAACATATTATAATGCCAAGGTTCGCAATGAACAATACTCCCCCGGTGAACTTGTACTTCGTCGAACGGCCGCTTCAAACCCAACCAATCAAGGGAAATTATCCCCAAATTGGGAGGACCATACATAGTCATAAGGCAAGTCGCCCCAGGAGCGTATCATTTACAAGACCCGGAAACGAACGACAAGATTCCTCGATCATGGAATTCAAACAATCTCTGAAAATACTATCAATGAGCATAGTCATCACGAACATCATGGATACGTCAAGTTTTGTTTTTTGTTTCAACTTTGTTATTTATTTCATTGTGTAGACACTAGGAGAGATTCCTAATCCCAACACTTCAAGTTCTACTTCATCAAATAAATAAAGATGATCATACAATTCGCTACACGATATCACGTTAGTTTGACTAACCATACAGGAAAGACCTAAGTCTCTTAGGCAGATAAGACCTAAGATTCTTAGGCAGAAAGACCTAAGATTCTTATGCGGAAAGACCTAAGTCTCTTAGGCGGATAAGACCTAAGATTCTTAGGTAGAAAGACCTATGTCTCTTAGGCGGATAAGACCTAGGATTCTTAGGCGGATAAGACTTAAGATTCTTAGGCAGAAGACCTAAGTCTCTTAGGTAGATAAGACCTAAGATTTTTAGGCACAAAGACCTAAAATACTTAGGCAGAAAGACCAAAGATACTTAGGTAGAAAAGACCTAATATACTTAGGCAGAAAACACCTAAGATACTTAGGCAAAGACCTAAAATACTTAGGCACAAAAACCTAAGATTTATTCTTAGGCAGAAAAAACCTAAGATTCTTAGGTGGAAAAGACCTAGGCAGAAAAGACCCAAGATTCTTAGGAATGACTTAAGATTCTTAGGCAAAAAAGACCTAAAATTCCTTAGGCATGAAAACTTCAAAGATTTTTCATCATACAAGTTATCATGCTCGGGGGTAGTGGGTTATGACCAAGCATATGTTGATGAACAATTATTTGGCCTTATGATCGAACAAACCTAACCGAATAGGATGGCTTGAATGATGAACGAGGTATTCATGCAATGCCGATCAAGCAGTATTAAAAATGATCCCGATCAAGTATACTTCACATAGCTAATAACAAGCAAAATGACTGGTCGAGGATATAGAACAAGGTTACTGTAATATCGAAGATATGGTTCTACCGGACAAAGCTATTCCTTATTACCGAATAGATACTCAGCAATGACGAACACTGAAAATTACTTCACATGTTCGATATCTACTAAGACAAAAACCGGACTCTTTAGAAAGCTGACCAACACGTACGAATTATGCAATGCAGGGTATATAGCCCATTATTTGAAATATACATCTCGACCAGAGTGCCACGAGCGACCAATATACATTACTTCAACATACCGAACAAATATACTTGGTATATAAAAGAAATGAGATAATGCATAAAGGGAATGATACCGGACATAGGTACTTTGCATAGAAAAATAAATAACAAATATCATACACAAAAAAGATCATTGTTTCAAGACTGCCACAAGCAATAAAAAGTTCAAGGATTGATGGTCGGTAAAATATGACTATTCGGTTGCCACATCAGCTGAAGATTTCTGGCCGGCTACATCAGTGTTCGTTGAAAGGCCGGCATTGTTTTCCTCCTCAAGGGCCGGCTCCCAGTCGGAGTCAAGAAAATCCTGTACGTTCACCTCCTTGGGCAAGCCAAAGGCCTTCTTACCCACCGCCCAACCTAGCCTAGGGATCTTAAGATCGTCATAAATGCTCGGATCAATATACTTCTCCAGCTTCTGAAGATCAAGTCCTCGGAACTCCCCTATAATACTAGAAAAGGCAGCCCATCGACCATATTGAAATACAGGGGCAGCAACCTTTGACACAAATTGCTGGCACCCCTTTGTTCGGACCCACCTTCAGATTACTTCATGACATAACTCAAGGGAAAGATCTTCAAATGTGGCAAGAGAAGCTTGAGCAAGTTGATCGGTCAAATCTTTGATGAACTGTTCTTTTTCAAGCTTTTCTTGCTCGGAGGATGCAAGAGCTAACTCTTTACTTTCCAAAGAACTTTTCAGCTCGGACACCTCTGATCTAAGGGTAGATAAATGATCTTCAGTAGACTTCGCCTGTGCATCCGACAAAGCTTTCTCCTCCTGCATCAAAGTATTCTCACCGACCAGCTTCTCTAATTGGGCACTCATATCCTTAATTTTTCCCTCAAGCATGTTGATGGTGGACATATCTCTCCGAGCAACTTCTATATTTCCCGCCCAGGCTTGAGTTAAAGCACAAGCCAACCTAGCAGGAGAAAAATTATTCAAAACATATAAATGAAAACAATAGAGAAACTACTCGGGAGAAAAGAATGCTTACCTGGTCATCACATCTTGCGCCTGGGAAGAGCCAATGTCTCTTAAAAACTTATGGTCGGCAGGAAGACCAACTCCCGACAACCACTCCTTGGCAACTTCAGTCCCATCTTTGTGATTGTTCAGAACGAAGGAGTCAGAATTAAGAGACCATCAGGGGAGAAGAGTAGCTGATTGAACAGTTGGTCGGGATTCAATGGGAGGTTCTAGTGGAGAATTGGGAAGAACATTCACATCTTCTCCCGTTCCGGCCATGAAGGACATGGGAGCTTTCTTTTTGGACGCCCGAGGAGGAAGATCCGCGGTGCTTTTTGGTCTCTTTGAAACAGAGGAGGATTCCAACGTCTGCTTATCTTTGGCCGAGCAAATCCGATCAGGCTTGGTCGGCACCCTTTCTTCAGCCTCTGCAGCTTCCTCCTTAGCAACTTGTTCGCAAGCCTCGGGATTAAGTCTCACTAAAATCCAAAGTATGTACATCATTAGTCCCGACCTAAGTAACATGTCTACAAATCAAGGAAATAAGATGTACAGTACAAGGTATAACTCATCGGGGGAATCCCCAATGAAGCAGCACATCAAGGTATTCCGGATAGTGGCCATGAACGGCAAACATATTCCTGTCTGTAGAAGGAAGTCAAAGAATCCGTTGCCTGGCACGCTCCTCGACCTCAGTCAAAATAGCAAAATCATTTGATCCTTCAGCTGGACCACGAACCCAATACACAGGAAAAGTAGGTTCGGAAGGAGGCCGGACAAAGAAGTATTTGGGTCGCCATCCCCTTGTATTGGACGGGAGGGTACTTGTTCCAACAAAGTTTCCTTCCCAACCACATTAGGAAGATGTCCATTTAGACAAATAAAACCATCCATCCTGTTCTTGCCTCTTCATCATGAAAAAGTGAAGAAACAAGGGAAGGGATGGTCAGACATTCACTTTTTTACCCTGACAAAAACCCCAAAAGCATATAACATTACGCCAGCTATTGGGTACGAACATGCCCGGACACATATGGAAGTGAAGCATGATTTCCTGAAACAAGGGATGGACAAGAAGACAGAAGCCATTCTTAAGGCTCATAAAGAGCAAACTCCCTGGGCCAAGGAGAATTGGCCCTTCTTCGGGGGTCGGTACTCGAAGGGTATAGTTAGCAGGAATCTCATATTTTTGTTTAAGGTGATCTAGTCGGTCTTCACTCATTTGGGAAGGAAGGAAGTCTGGACCCGAGGAGTAGGGATCATAGTCTATATGATCGGGAGTTAAATCTTTTCCCTACTTGAGCTTATATTCCTTGAGAGAAAGGCTATCTTTCCACTTTTTACAATCAGCTTTGAAATGAGCTCGGGCACTAAGGGCAACAGTTCTAAGTCGGGACTCTATGTCAAGTTCCTCACCATCATTACTAGCGGGTTCTCGACCAGAACGATTTTCAAAAGGCTCGTCAGACCGTTCACTGGTGCTATGACCGGGATTTTTTGTTTGCTCGGTTTCTGAATCAACTATGGAAGATGAACCGGAAATTTCTTTGCCTAGGTCTCTCTTAGGTTTTTCAGACAGAGAGATTTTCTTCAAAATAACCATGGTCCTCTAAGGGCGAGGTTTACGGGAGATATAAAGAAGGAAAGCAACAGCAAAAACAAAAACAAAAAAAGACAAACGACAGAAATACATAAGGTTCTAAAAATGAAAACTATTATGCCAACAACTAAATAGAAAATGAAATAGAGAAAGTACCCAGATACTTACCAATTTTGCTTGGGTGGAGCGTCATTAATGCGCTCCACCGTGCAGCCAGCCGTCCGATGAAATTGAACGGCTGGCATCATCTTCCCAATCAAATTTTATCCAATAACACCTCAGAAAGCCTGTATCCTCAGTTCGGTTCGGTCCGATGCAAACCCAGCGGTTCGTCTGGGCGGTTCGAGTGGGTTAGTATAAGATTGTTATATACGTTTTATATAACCAAACCCTATACGTATACGTATATACATGAATAAATTTAAATTCGTATAAACAACGATTGTTTCAAAACATTTCAAAACAGCAGGAGAAGAAGAAAGAAGCAAAGAAATCGAAGGAGAGAAGAAGAACATTCAGGCTTTACCTTCGATTTGGCAGAGGAAGAAGAAGAAGACGAAGACGAGAGGAGAAGAAGAAGAAGCAGAGGAGAAGAAGACGAAACAGAGGAGAAGAAGGCCTAGGAACCTGGTTCATTGAGGTTCAGCTCCACCTTTGATTTGGCTTCTCTAGGGCTGAGAATCTCTGTGCGATTCTTCCTTTCCCTCGTCGTAACATCTCTGCTCGAGTTCTTTGGGTCTCAGAAATTCAAATATTGCACTGGTGGTTCGTTGAGCTCCATCGCCTTCCTTTTCTAAGCTTCGATTTGGGTATTTTCACACACACCCGTTTCTGCAAAAGGAATCCAACAAAAAAGGTAATGGTTCCAGGTCTCTCTCACTTCTCTATTGTTTAGGGTTTGGGTAAAATAGATGCTGTGTTATTTTCTAATAGGACTAATGATGCATTCTGACTGCACATGTTAGCTGCAATGTATTTGTAACATGTGCAGCAAGACCCATTGCCCTTATAGTAAGAAGGTCAAGCAGTTCTTGGTCGAGCTAAAAGCAACTTACAAGATCATTGAACTCAATTTGGAAAGTGAGTATCCTATTTCCTGCAACTCTATGTATATTTTTATCCATCCATGCAGTTGAAGCTACAAAGAATGCCATCGTCTCAGTTTTTCATTCACACCATGTCATTGTGCAATATTTTTGTAGAATTCCTTATGTTAGTAAAAGCAATACTACACATTTCATTTGGGTCCGCTCTCATCAAATTGCTCTCTTATTTCTTGGACTTGATGTTTATTTATTTTGGTGGATATCCTGTTAGAGGGCAAGGATCCATTTTCTTGATGCTATGTAGGTGCTATTTTCCTGATGTACTGGGCTACTCCCAAAATCTTATGATTTTTGTTTGCTCTTCTTTTTTTCTTCCTTCTGCATTTTATTTCCCTTTCTGTGGACCTAGGTTTTCCCTTTTTGGTTTTGAAATGATCCATGTAGCTGGCCCCATTTAGTTGGGATAAGGCTTAGTTTGTTGTTGATTTTTTGTTGTATTGTTTTATTCATTTGTAAGATTTAAAAAAACTAATCAGATGATGCTCTTCTACACACTCAAACTAATCATTTGTTTAATTCTTCTACCTTTGGCTTACTTAATAATTACAAGTGGGTATAGTGAAATGGGTGCAGAAATTAGTATTCTTTTATAATTATCTGTAGTTTATTTATTTATTTAAATAAATTTTTTTGGTTAAATAATTATCTGTAGTTTAACAGAGCAAAACAGAACAATACTTTCATATCCTTCTTAGACTTGATAACTACTGCCAAAAGTCCTCACCATGTATCATATTTGGGTGCATTTCAACAACACAACATCGTAGAACAACTAAATAGCGTCAGCCACACATATCCATCCTCTTGAATCCGCTCTATTTGAAGTCATACATGGTATGAGCCTATGAGGCTTAAGCTAACCATGTCTTCCCTCATTACTTCTCATATGATTATTTTAGGTCTATTTTTGGCTTTTGGGGTTCTCTCAATCTCAAGTCACTCCCCTATACAGGGGCATTTGGAGGCCTTCGTTATACTTGGCTATGCAACCTCAAAAACGACTCTCTAAGTTTATCATGGACCATAGCTACTCCAAACCCAGTTCTGTTGTGGTCGTTCCTTACATCATCCTTGTAGTTTCTTTACTCATAAATCTTAACATCTTCATCTCTATTAGACATGATTTTTTAATATTACACTTCTTAACAGCTCAACACTCCACTCTGTACATGCTGATTAAGAAATATGACCCTCAACATAATATTGAAATGGTTATAGTTTCTCTAAAGCTTAGGTAATGCATGGATGAACCTCAACATAATGTTTTTGCTTTTCCTGGATGAGTCAACCAATCTAAGACGAGGTACCATGGTGTATCCTCTTTGTGGATGAGATAGTAACTTGGCTTGACAGCTACTTGACGCTTTGGTAGAGTGTGGAGATCGACTTTGGAAATAAATGGTTTCAAAATTAGTAAACCTAAGACAAAGTGTGTGATATGTAAGTTTGGTCACAGTAGGATAGGTAATGACATGGTGCAAATTGAGGAGAAAGAGGGATATCACCAGTTACTATTGAAGATATCTAGGGTCTATATACCCAAAGAAGGTATCATAGATGACAATATGAGAAAGAATTAAAACAAGACGGATGTAAGGGAGAGGTGTATCTGGAACCCAATGTGATTGACACATTCCTCTAATGCTTAAAGGAAAGTCCTATAGGCTGCTGCCTGACTTGCTATGATTATGAGGCAGAATGTTAGGCATTAAGAAGTGTCTTATGTCAAATTGAGGCAAGAACATATTAGGGCTGATCTGGTAGTTGCCTTGATACGCGTGAAGGTCTAACAATGTACTCTTGTGTTGTTTGGGCATGTGCAATGTAGGCTTGGGGACGCCCTAGTAAGGAGTTATATTATGGAGTTTAAGGAGCTATTTTGGGTTTCCTTCTTAGCATGGCTGCACGCTTCTCTGTTCTTGTGGTCGGTTTCAATGAGCTTATGGGTATTGATGTTGGAATGGCAGCCTTGCTTTAGTTAACCATTATTTTAATGATTACACATTATTTTTCTTTTTAAGTTGGTAGTGTTAATGAGAAAAAAAATTTAGTTTGAGTTGGATATATTGATGAAGTTTTATGCTGCCGATGATGGCTTTGCATGTTGGATGTGATTAGCACTAGTTATAGCTGCTTCTTTGGTGTCTGTACCCTTGTCATCCACCTCAAAGAAGAATATCATGTTGCCCTTGTCGCCCCTGCAATTCTCACCCCAGCAGAAGGTTCCTGCAAGATTCTTGTTGCTCCCCCCTCCCTCCTTTCTCTCTCTCTCAAACACCCTATCTAACTTCTCGGACTTCTCCCCTCTTGCCTACTCTCAATGGCGCCCCTTCTCTCCCCCTGTCCCACTCCTCCAACCCCTCCCTCCGCTGACGTTTATCCTTTCCAACCATGCCCATTCAGCCTAACCCACAACCCCCTCCCCCTCCCAACCCACGCATATTCATTTACAAAAAGTGTGTTGAGTAGGTTTGGTTTCAGTACACTTTTGTTAGATTCATAAACAGCTTTCTTGTTGTATTTGGAGTTTATACAGTTTAATAGACCATTATCTCATACAGAATTGCATGAGATGATATATATATTGATATGTTCTACTTAAAATCACTATACATGGTTTGGTTAGGGAATAAATAATTTAGTACTTTACGGTTTGGCTTTTGCCTTAGATTCTGAATCTATATTGAATTGTATTTGGTTTGGTTTTCTTTGGTTTTAAAAAGTCAGTTCTGGTTCCAAATTAACTCCCTTGAATTATCTAACTAGAAGAGCTAGGCATCATTGTGAACACTGGAATATCTCATTTTCATGGAAACCGAGGTTGTCAAAATCGTTAGCATACTTCTGAGCAAGGGTGGACAGATATACATACTTTGTCCGTGCCTGGCACATTGGTAGGATCCAATTGTGTGCAGTGGCCAGTGTCTTTGTTTTTCATTATGGTAATATGTAAATTCATGGCCTCCTTATGGGGTCTATTTAACTACATTTCATGTATTCATGTATAGCTTGACATCTTTGCTTTCTGGCCCTTGTCTGTTACTCTATCAGAAAAAGAAGAAAAGTAAGTGTGGGATGTATCCATTCTTTTGTTGTTAGTTGGTTGTATTTGGCATTTTTCAAATACAATCCAAACGAGTGTGTGTTGTTTTATAGGGCATACTTTTCTCTCAACCTACTGAATGTGTAGTTGAACTCTTGTATTGTAGAAAGCAAGAAGCTGTTCAGATTGTTGGATGCAAAACCTTGACCATATTCATTCATAGTCAGGTGACTGTAGATATTATTGACTTATTTATTGTGATTAGGCACTTGGAAATCTTTCCATCACTTTCTGCACATTGGAAAAAATGTACAGTTATTTTAAGTCTTCATGTAAATGTCTCAACTAGTAGGGATTAGCTCATCTAGCAAGGACATATGTCATAATTAAAGAGGTCAAGAGAGAGAGAGGGGAAAAAAGATGTAGGCTTTTGATGTGTGGTTCGAAATTTCGGTTCATGTTGCCATCTTGCCCTTCAGCGAAATGACTGAAGCTTTTGATGATGCAACTTCTCTGGGACAGTATTGAGATATATGTGGTTTTCATTCCCAGGGACCTTAGTCATCGCCCATGCACTCATATTTTCCTCTTTTTATTTGGATGAAGTCCTTTCATGTCGATGGCTATAGAAACTCAGATTTCTGTTAACGCATACCTTCTTAGAAGATGCTATCTTTAGCATATTCACTGTTCAAACCAATGCATTATAATATTTTGAATATACAAGTATTCAGTGGAGTGTCGTAATTCTCAATGGAGTCATTTACAATGAATAAATTTTGAAAACAGAATATTTGAAACTTTGATAACATCCATTTTTTGGCTAACAAAAGTTGGTTTTCCAGCAGGGGAGCAATAAAAATGGTGGTGACAATGTTGTTGATGATATTGTGGCATTTAATAATTTGGTTGTTTGTTGTCATACTGTTTTTGTGATTTGGACTTCCTTTATTATTTGCTTGATAGTTGATGATGTTGTGTATGTACTTTAGCCTAGGGTAAGATGATTTTAATTGCAAATAAAGGTTTTATGACCTATTTGATTTAGTGATGTACCTTTAGTAACATGTGGAATGCTGAAGAAGTGGGTCCTCAGTCTAAGATACTCAAATGCTGATGTTGTTATGCAATCTGTGGATATTTTATCACTTCATTTGTGAATGTTTAGAACTTAAACTACTTCACTTTGATAATTTTTAGATTATTTGCCTTTTTTTTTGTTAATGGTTTGTATTTTAAGTTGTTAGGGTTTGTAAATTTGAAGCATTTTGGTGTTAAGATTAGAGGGTTATTTCCCTATGTTTGTGATGTGTTGAGTGTGGGTGGATGCTTGGCACATGGGTGTGGAAATGTTTATCTTTAATATGAGTTGTTGGGGCTAGCTATCAATCCAGGCCAATGGTTGGCATCCAATTTTGAATAACTAATGTGTGGACTGAATGTTTTTCATGGATAGATTGCTTGTCTTCTCTCTTTAATGTTGTCTAATCTGTATAATTAGTATTTGTTTTGTTATACTTTAGTTTCATTTTAATAGTATGTTGTTTAGCTAATATGTTTTCTGATCCATGCAGCAAAAAGTACCATAACTCTGACCCAAATATGGCTCCTAAGGCAACCACTTAACAAAAGGGCAAACGGGGTAAAAAAGGGAAGCAAAAGCAACAGCAATTCGACGTTTCACATTTGGTGGATGACGATGCAAGAGCGTCATTTACTCTCATTAATAAGCAAAGTATAGAAGAAGGAAGGGATGTAGACATCCCTTCCTTTGAGAGAGGATGTGTAGCAAATAGGTTTAAGCACATTGGGTGGGAAAACATACTTAAGTTACCTCCTAATTGTTATTACCAGCTGGTGAAAGTTTTTTATTCTAATTTGAGATTCAAGGAGGAGGAGGGAAACTTATATGCCCTGTCCAATGTTAAAGGGGTGGAGATTGCATTGAATATTCATGAGCTGGGGGATAGGCTAGGAGTCTCAAGTGAAGGACAATTATATTTTTGGGAGCCTAGGAAGAAGTTTGATCACCTGATTGATGTGGGTCGCACTTATAGTGATATAATGGTTCACTACACGAGTGACACCCACGTGAAGTTGAAGGACCTGAAACCAATTCCTCATGTAATTGCTTACATAGTGCAACACAATATTATCCCACGTAGAGGTCACCGTGAACGGTTGAGTTCTTTTGAAGCCTATGTCACCCATTGCATTCATTCAGGGACGCCGCTCAACATGCCGTACATAATTCTCAAAATGATGAAGTATGTGAAAGATGCCCACAATCGTGCTCTCCCATATGGTAGACTCCTTACCCTCATCTTTACTAGCTATGGGATTGATCTTGAGGGGGAGGATTGTGAAAGTGGGAAGAATAATAAGAAGAACAATGATGTTAAAATCCATGGAAGAAAATTCCATCTTGAGAATGCGGATGTAGGAGTGCAGCCTCCAGATGTAGGAGCACGTGCTGGTGATGATGCATACATCAGTAAAGCTGAATTTGTGGGTTTTCAGAAACAATTATCATGAACCAGTGGTCATATGCGGAACATGATTCGGCGCGTGGACCAAATCGCCAAGAAGCTGCACCTCCCAGAAATTTCAGACTCATCATCACCATCAGAAGCTGAATGGGTGTTATGTGAATGGGATTATTTGTTTGAATCATTTGAACAATGCTTATTTATGAGACAGATAACAACATGTAAGGTTCCCAGTTCCTTTATATTTCTTATATTTAGTTATTTGACTATACTATGTGTGAGATACATTTAGAATATCAGCTATTGGTTTTCCTTGTGATATCTAAGTATACTATGTGTGAAATACATATTGATGTCATGTTTGTTTCAGTTCTGCAAGAATAATGTTTTATTCTCACAATACCCATTGTTTAAAAGAGCTGATGATCCAGGGGCTTCAACTCATGAGGGAAGATGTTGAAGGTATTTCAAAATAGTTTGTTCAGTACTTTGTCTTCTGAATTTGCTGATTGTTTGTAAATGATGTACTAGGTGGGAACTCATTGGTTATAATAACCACCATATGTTAGTCAAATCTTATGTCAATCTCAACCATTAAGTTTGTCACAGATTACGGTATTTAACCAAGTTTGTCAGGTATTAGGGTAGTTAACCAAATTTGTCACAGATTGGGGGTATTTAAGCAAGTCTGTCACAGTTTGGCAAAACGCCTATTGTTTAAGTTCATTTATATAAAAGAGATGTAATTTTGTGTTTGTAATACATGTTTATAATAACATCCTTATATGTTAAAGTTTTGGTGTTGGACTTGCACCTGTTTCTTTAATAGGTACACATGCAAATTCAGACTCACTGGATTTTTCTATTCCTTACGTGTACGATCAATTCAGTATTGGTTTCCTTGTTTTTGTATGATACGTGGTGCATTTGATGGTGACAGACAAATGGATGACTTGAAGCTCCTTTACAGACCTTATGTGGTAGAATCTTTGTGAATTGGACAGAAACTCAGCCCTTGTGGTGCACTCTGTGCCCATATACGAATAGGCGTTGAATGATCACCCCTTTAATAGGCACCACTGTTGTTGCTTCTATCTAGGAATTTTCCATTTAGCACCTGAGTTGATGTAGGAGCCACCCTATGTTCAGTAAACATTCTCACTGACTGAATGTATTCTTATATATACCGGAAGTTACTGTAAATAAATTCTCTTACTTAATATACTCTCTCTTTCCATCCAACTTATTCAATCCTACAATATAAGAAACTGAGAATCATTATTTGTTTACTACTTTGGTTGGTTGCGTGGAATTCATAGGTTTGTTGACTTTCTCTCTCCATACGGAATGGATGAAGTAAATTTAACAAGGTTGGGGTTTGTAAGAGGTTTAACTGGTATTTGGTAATTCCTATGCATGGCAGTGATGAAACTGTGCATTAACATGAGACTTTGACTATCGTCTGATTTCAGAACAGATCTGGTGAATTCTTCAATCTTATTTGCAATAAAAATCAGATCTCCAAAGAATTGAATCTTTCGCTTATACTGATTCACGCGTGAAACCCAAATCGTAATGTATCACTTCCATTACACGAAATGGCACATCATAGAAGGAGTGGTACAGATTGAAGCGGTACTCGTAGTATTCAATTAGCAGATCCAAAGTCATTGGTTTGAAATATCAAACGGATTCTTTGTTGGTACGATTCCAGTCAAAACCATAGCATATCCCCTTACAAACAATAAGAATGCAAGGCACATGAAGAGTAATAGTAGAGGAAAAATTCACAGAGTAAAGATCTAAGATGGAACTGTAGAAACAAGTTTTTTTGTATGAACGCCACTGTACAATACCTCAATATCACAGAGTTGAATTTGCGATCACTATAAGTTGAGGCTTCTTCTCGTGTTTTGAACGCCCTTGAAAGCTTCTTCTTGTTTCTGCTCTTCTTAAATCACCAAATATAGCCGCTTCGTCTTCTCCTGGATGACCTTGTATATTTTTTTTGGGGGCTTATGATCTCCAATTTTATACAGGTCGTGTTCCCATTTTAATGCACCTACGGTTCTTACTTTTCTTTTTTTTTTGGTAAAGATCTGATATTCACATTGAAAACGTTTTTCTATTTATGCCATTTATTTAAACTGCATTCACGGGTTGGTTACCTTTAGAAGGGAATCAGCCCGTTTGGTCTCTGTGTTGACAGTGATGAAATGGGTTGGTTCCCTTTAAAAGGGAATCTGCCCGTTTGGTCTCTGTGTTCACAGTGCTGAAATGGGTTGGTTCCTTCTAAAAGGGATCCATCCCGTTTGGTCTCTGTGTTACAGAGACCAAATGGGTTGGTTCCCTTTAAAAGGGAATCATCTCGTTTGGTCTCTATGTTCACAGTGCTGAAATGGGTTGGTTCCCTTTAGAAGGGAATCACCCCGTTTAGTCTCTGTGTTGACAGTGATGAAATGGGTTGGTTCCCTTTAAAAGGGAATCTGCCCGTTTTGTCTCTGTGTTGACAGTGCTGAAATGGGTTGGTTCCTTTTAAAAGGGAGCCAGCCCGTTTGGTCTCTGTGTTATCATGATGAAATGGGTTGGTTCCCTTTATAAGGGAATCAACCCGTTTGGTCTCTGTGTTATCATGATGAAATGGGTTGGTTCCCTTTATGAGGGAATCAGCCCGTTTGGTCTCGTGTTATCATGATGAAAAGGGTTGGTTTCCTTTAAAAGGGAATCAGCCCGTTTGGTCTCTGTGTTATCATCTGAAATGGGTTGGTTCCCTTTAGAAGGGAATCAGCCCGTTTGGTCTCTGTGTCCACATTGATGAAATGGGTTGGTTCCTTTTTAAAGGGGGCCCCCCCGTTTGGCCCCCCCCCCCGTGTGAAATGGGTTGATCCCTTGGGAATGGCCCGTTGGTCTCCGTGGTAAGACGAAATGGGTTGGTTCCCTTTAGAAGGGAACCAGCCCGTTTCGTCTCTGTGTTGTCAGTGAGAAACGGGTTGATTCCGTTTAAACGGGAACCAGCCCGTTTGTTTCTGATTCTTCAGATTTTTCATAATATGGTTTCTAATATTGACCATCAATATTATAATTGATGGGGATGACAAGTCAACGAGTTATGGGGATAGATCTTCTAGATCCAGGTCATGGAAGTGGGCTAATGTATCCATTCTACATTGAAGTGATGGAATATATGCCCCTTGACGAAAGTCCTATGGTGATTTTAACAAATTCAATGACTTCTATTCTACAATTAGCCACCGTACCACCAGTGTCATCTGACAAAACCTTATGACACTTACTTTCTTCCTCTTAACATGCATTGTTTTGGGAACCACTAGCAGTAATTTGGTCAGCAACATGACATGGTGGCTCATCTACTGTACTTATCTTTTATGGAGCAAGAATCTTAAAATCCATACGAGTGCTTCCTTTACATTGTGTGGTGTTTTTTTTGGCTCACCTTGCTAAGCTAGATAAGATATTATTCATAACAAAAAATCCAGGTCGAAAGATCATCGAAAGTCTTTAACTAATATAGTTCACCGATAATGTCCCTCATTGTTTGATACAAAGTACTACCACTATGCATATACAAAATAAAGGGGAATACAAATTATAGTTGAAGAATACAAGATAAAGGGGAATACAAAAAATTCAGGTTGAAAGATCATCGAAACCCATGTTTGACCGCAATCTGAAAAATGAGAGCCTCGTTCTGCGTCCTCATACGTCACCAACGCAGTATGAATTTTGGGAGGAAGGTACGTGCTGTATAATCCACCAACCAAATATATGCAAAGAATAAATTTTAAATTTAGATCAATGAGCAATACAAACTAGATCCCAACTCACTTATTGCATTTACCTTAGATGAAGAATGATCAGTAGTTACACGAAGTTGTGCTGAGTTTTGGGAGGAATCTACGTGCTGTGTAATCCAACGACAAAATGGATGCGAACAATAAGTTTGCAATTCTGAAACATTAGCAATACAAACAAGTGGTTATCACTTAACGCATTTACCTTAGATGAAGAATGATCAGTAGTTACCCCAAGTTGTATTGAATTTTGTGATGAAACTATGTGTTGTATAATCCACGTACAAAAAAAAAAAAAAAGAATGTAATTAAATGTGCAACCTCAGTAAAATAAATGAACAATGTGAATGTTTGGCTGAACCCATAAAATTTATTTACCTGAGATGACCATGTGTTATACCCGCCGAGATTGCAAATCTCGGCATTCTCGCGTTGCGTTCGCCATATCGGCGATACTTCTTCTCCGTATCGGCTCTGTTTTTCATTATTTATCTTTTGATTTCGTTTGATTTTCTCTCTCCTCACCCACACCATCCGAGCTTCTCTCTCCTAGTTCTAGGTGTTTTGGCCATATTTTCGTCCGATCTTCGACATAAAATCGCAGTACTCACTTCATTCTTGACGGATATAGCCTTATTCGCGACGATCAAGCGAGATTTCACACAAATCCGGTGTTTTTCATCCGAGAGGTAACTGTTCTTCACTAAACTATTTTTTTTGAAAATGCATGCCATAATATTGTTGGATGGGTATGAAATTAATATATGTTGAATACAATAGGCTGATCTACAAACTCACGGAGTCGAATTTTTTTTCACTAAGTAATTTATTTATTTATTTTCGGGCGTCAAAAATTGTATTTTTATACATTTTAAATGCTTGCTTTTTGCATGATATATGTGTTGCATTGTGATTGAAAAAATATATGTGGATCCCCATGGGTCAATCTACAAACTCACGGAGTCGGAATAATTTTCACCCAATAAATAATTTTTTGATTTTTTGAAATTTATTAAAATATGAATATAAAATATAAATAATTATGAAAAAGAGAAACAATTAGGAATAAATAAGGAAAATGATTTTGAAAATTATAGAAAATTATAGAATACCTATATAATTATTTTTAAGTGCTTCTTGTATGGTTTCATTGTCGGTTTTGATATGGTAGCCTTTTCTTTTGTCGGAAAAAATTTATATATTGTTTAAAATATTATATTGGTATTGTTTAATTGTTTGTGAAATCATTTTTGTTGCAACGGACCAACTTATCATGTCTAGTAGTGGGAGAGGAGGGTTCACGGGCCGGGGGACGGGGACCACGAGCGCGTCCGGAGGGAGGGCTATCTCTGCTCTCTGTGTTGCAATCGATGGAAATAAAAGTAAAACAAGATGCAACTTCGTGGTGGGTTGATTCGGTGGCATAGTAGGTTTAAGGCTCACTTCTGGTAGTTCAAAGATGTGGCTACCCTGCGAGGTGAATGCGGATATCGAAAGGCGGTTAGGGAGATGGAGAAAGACAAGGGGAAGAAAAACAAGAGAGGAGAAGGGTAAATAAGCATTGGATGAGGCGGTCGGGCACCATCATCTTATAGAGTTGATTCGATTCGATCGGGAGGTTGATCCCGTTGATTTGAGAGGCGGGAGGAGAGGGATGTTGACGGCGTGCGAGAGTAGGCATGCTACCGGAGGAGAAGGCGCTGATTTCGAGCTGGTACCTCTGGCTGGGGCTGGACATCGATCCTGGACATCATCGCTCATCCGGATCTGGGACGGGGGTGGTATCGTGGTTGTTCGCCGATCACGAGTCGAGGGTCCCTTCTCGGCTGTGTCGGGGATCACGTCCACGTGACTATCCACGAAGGTCGGATCCTATCCTAGAGCAAGATCCCGATATTTTCACAAATAAGGGGCTACGCCCAAGATCACGAGTGCATGGAAAGGGATGGCGAAGAAAGTGAAGAAAGCGGTGTCAAGTGGATGTACTACAATGCGGTTCCGCCACATCGCACGGGGTCCTTACTATAGTAATATGGTTGACACTATTGCTAAGGCGGTCCTGACATCCTGGTCCTACCCCTAAGGAGGTGTTGACCACTTTCTGAGCAGGAGAAGGAGGAGCTCAAGAGTACATCGGTAATTTGAGAATATTTTGGGAGACATATGGATGCACCATTATGTGTGATGGCTGGACCGTCCGACAAGAAAATCCATCATCAACTTTATGGTGTATTGTGATCGAAAGCTGTCTTTCTAAAATCTGTGGATGCTCTGCGGACAAAAGACCACGGGTATATTCTTGGACTTTTGCGGATGTGATTGATGAAGTTGGGAAGGAGAATGTGGTGCTTGTCACCGACAATGGCGCCAACTTCAAGAAAGCCGGTGAGGTCGATGAATACAGCTGGATATAACCTATATTGGACACCTTGCGCAGCTCATTGTATCGACCTCATGTTAAAGGACATCGGCAAGATCAATATTATCCGAGCACGTGGAGAGGCCGCGGGTAACAAATTTCATCTACAATCATCTTGTTGCTCGAATATGATGAGCGCATGCCATGGTGAGCTAGTCACCCGTCCTCGAGATTTGCCACATTTCATCGCCCTCACGTTTCACGAATCGGCTTGAGATCCATGTTTTCATCAGGTGGTTCTCATGGGTTGGATCAAAGTAAGTATTTTTATTTATTTTTTATCTATAGTCTCTACTATTTGATTTAACAAGTTGTTAACTTCTTATACATTTATACTATGAAATATGAATATCTAGTATGTAGTATTTAATTATTTATTACTAACTTAATGTGTTTGTGATAATTCGGTACTAGTAGTGGGCGCACCCCCGACGACAATCTCGTCGATGACTTTTGGAGGAATGTGAAAATTGTGTTGGAGACCTTAGATCCTATAATAAAGGTCTTACGTATGGTTGATTCCTCCCTCGGGGCCCACTATGCCGCACATATATGCAGCCCTGGAGAGAATGAAAACGGCAATCCAAAGAGCTAACCCCGGAGGTTTTGTTCATACTTGAACATTGTTGATAGTAGATGGACCGCTCATCCGTGCATCCGATGCATGGGCGGGTAAGTAGTTAGTCTGTTTACTACTTATTATTATAATTTGTAACTTGTAGTAAATATTAATTCTTTGATTGTGAGTTTGTGAATTATGCAGCCTATTATCTCAATCCAAAATATCGTCTAAAATTTGGGATTCTCCCTACTCGTGCCGTTATGGAGGTTATTGGGAAATTAGAGCCAAACGTAACGGTCCAATCAAATTGCCATATGGAGGTAAGAACTTAAAAACTTAGAACTTAGTACTTGCTTTTTATTTGTGAAAGAATTTAGCTAACCATCAATACAAATTATTGCAGATAAAATACTTTAGAGATGCCTGGGACCTTTGGTTCGGTTCTGCTATTCAAAACCGACAAAATTATGATCCGGGTTAGATGCATGATTACATTTACATTACATTTTACATATAAGTGATACAAGTAGGATTTTTGTTAAGAATTAAAGTATTAACTTGCATTATTTGTGATAATGCGGCTGAGTGGTGGATTCTATATGGGGGCGTGCAGAGAACCTCCGAAGAGTGGCGGTGCGGATCCTCTCCCGGACTTGCTCTGCCTCTCGGGTGTGAGAGGATTGGAGTACTTTTGGGATGATTCACTCGCGAGAGGAGGAATAGGCTGGGAAGTCAACGCTGAATGACCTTGTGTTTTGTCACTACAACATGAGGCTAAAGTTAGAGAACACCCGTTTAAATACTAACAATGGGCAAGACAAGGACATCCGGCTCGATGATATCTTCGAGCTCACTGCGGATGACCAACATCCACTCACGGATTGGTTGTTGGATAGGGGCGAGCCGTGTTAGACCAGCCGGAGGTAGGCCGGACCCAATCATTGCTCAAGCTGCGGGAGTTAATATAAATGAGTACATGGCTTCTCAAGAGGGGCGGGACATCGGGCGGCTGCCGCCACGGCGGATGAGGATTGGATGGTGCTGCACGGCACGCAAGATGATGATCCGGATGACACCCTTGCTCCCGGTCCCGTCATACTCGGAGGGATGATGATGGCGCGTGGTGGTGGTGGTGGTGGTGGTAGTGGTGGTGGAGGAGTACGGACGATATCATGTTCCATTATCGGAGGCACGGGATCCCCCCGAGAGATACCTTGGAGAGACTCAATACACACATGCCACCCGGGATGACGATCATGGTGGTGGCTTCATCGGGTCGTCCTACGAGTTACAATCGGCCGGGGAGGGGGAGTTTCGGGGGGCGGCCATATGCATGGCCACCATGGGTATGGGTCGTATGGCTATGGTTATAGTGATGATACTCGATCATATGGCTCATCGGCCATTTTGATCCGATGGACGGGTTGTCGGGAGTGATGGGGTCCATGACCTTGGAGGAGTCTGAGGCTCCACACCTTATGGCTATGGTGTCCCTTCCCTTATGGACACGATGATATGTCGTCTAGGAGTTCGCACTATGGATATAATGATGGATCTTCCATGAGCTTGGCATCGCGAAGGCTCTATGGTGGTTGGGGTAATGATGTTTGGGGTTATCGGCATCGGGGTGTCCCGCTTATGCCTCCATTTGGCTCACGGAGCTGCTATGTTGGAGGCAACATACGGATATCCTTTCGATGCTACGATGTCAATTGAAGACCTCCGTTCCGTTACCCCCCGAGGGGAGTAGTTTTACCGTCATGGATGATGAAAACTACGGAGGCCTGGTTTCCTTGTATGTCAACAACCATCGGCATGACATGTCTTGGAATGACTTCAAGAAAATAATGGAGCGGAAGTTTAATGTTGTAGCCTATGGGCCTTGTACCCAACTATCAACGGAGGCAGTGGAAGACATGGATCCACCAAGGCATAGTACTTGGTATTGAGTAGTTGTATTTGTATTATTATATACTTGTATTTTTCTTACTAATATAATAGTTTTGTGCTTATTTATGTTAGTTTAATTGTTTAAAATAAGGTTGTAAAATTACAGTTTTACCGGTATATACAGTCGATTATATGCCGATCCATAACACCAATTTAAGTGAGTTTTTAAGCAAAACCAACCATTCCATTGTGTTTATTGGCATCAAATTAGGCTATCCACCAAATTTCAACTCATTTGGACCAAAAAAACCCATCGAAACATGGGGGGGGGGGGGGGGGGGGGGGGGGGGGGGGGGGGCTGTGGTGGGGTGTTGTTTTTTTTCTTTTTTTGTTCGCCGCCGCCGGCGGGGGGGGGGGGTTGGTTTTTTTTTTTCTTGGTTATAACCAAAGCCCGTTTCACATGCTTGGTTAATGACTTTCAAAAATGACGAAGTAATGATCCTACTTCGTTGTAAGCAACTTACTTCTCCATCTGCTTCAAACCTTGCATCCTCTTCTCTTCGTGTCCCGTCAAGTAGGTGCACATCTCGGGCAGATTTTCTCCATCTCAGCAAATAATATTTTAGCGGAATGTACATGAGTTGGAGATAATTGAACACTCTTAAGATATGGGCACAACATATACCAACACTCTCAAATTTCTTACAACTACATGTTAGGCTTTCTTCTACTATATTACGCAAAACTTTGTATGTTTTCCCTGTAAAGGAACCAGTCGCATCTGCCTTCATAATCACATATTGAACATACATATTTGCGACATTCTGGCTTTTGATAGCGTGACTATCCACCAACTCAAACTCCTTCAAAAACTCTTTGAATATAGTTGGAGTATATAATTGGTAAGCTTGAATCAACATAGGTTTCAATGAATGTGGACCCCCAAGAACTTCATTATGTGCATCAAATTCTTTTTTCAATTCATTTGCACGTTTTGCCTCGACAACATCCTTGAAATGTCTCATAAACCTTAGAAGATCGAGTTTGCGTCCAAGACATTGTTTCAAATCAGCATTAAGACTTTCGCCAACTGAGTGCTCCTCACACCTAGTGTGAAATAGTTCTTCATATAACAACATGCCCATTTATCCCTGATTTCATATGTTCTATCAAGCCAACCAGTGTTTAGAACCCCTTGATTTTCTCTTAAATTGGTCCATGCATTTTCAAATTCGTCAACTTCTGTATAATGGTATATGCATTTGGTTAGTCGGGGATGTATCTAGCCCAATGCAAGTCATCTACTTAGTCACATCACTTTAGGTCCAGATATCTCCCCTCATGCATCTCGCCTTCTTGGTTCAGTATCCTTTCCTATCTAGAGTCAATGTTCCTTCTCGGACTATGCCTTTCCTTAACCTTGTCAATCATCTACATATAATGGGTCGAAAACTCTTATGTCTTGTCATGCTTCTCGCCTTCTTGGGGCTCACGAGCCCAAGTCTATTATATGCAACCCTATCAATGAATGACCCCCACGACAATGTTGTATCCCTTCATGCTTCTCGCTATCTTGGGCGCTCACCAACCAAATTTTGCTGCCACAGATCACTTAGCATCAATACTCCACCAATAGAGTGATGATATGATGGGGTACCTAACCAAACTCTTCTAGACTTCCTAGTCATGGCATCCAGTAATAATGAAAAGTTTTGAGGGCACCAGAGGATAATGTCCCATACCACCTCTGGTGACGTCCCAAACAGAAACACCCAAAAAAGTATTCCCCAATTCACTTTCCACAATTAGCAAGAAGGTTCAATCACAATCCAAATTCATAAATCAATCTAATTATACAAAGTCACATGTTGATCCATATATCAATGGCATCATTAATCACTTATATATTGTAATTTCAGAGTCATAATCATCATTCCTAGACCCTAAAATAGCAGCATATGATGTTCAAAGCAAGTTGCATAACAATCAAAAAAGTAACAATGTTATGTGCAAGCTAACGTCCTCACCTTGCTATTGATTTGCAAACTTGTAATATAAGTCAAAGAGTACGTTCAAGCTTCCCAAAAATTCCTTTTAACATATTAGTTCAAAGTTAGAAATAACCTTAGAGGTCTGACATTGAAAAGAGAAACAAAAGACCATCACTACAAGGTGTGGTTGCTTGGGGCAACCAGAGCAAGATTTGTCACAACCCACCCAGCCGGATCCAGTCAACCCTTTTTTGAATGTCTCTATTCAATTTTAATCAAGCCCTTCATCGAATAGTTATCCGGTGTCCGATTGAGCTGATTTTTTGAGGAGAGCTTCATGACTTCTTGATCCTCAAATCCAACGGTGGAATTGTGCATTTGATCTCTCTAAATCAGTCCAATTAGGACGTCAAAACCCTAATTGATTGAGTCAGATAGAAACCTTGAGTTTGATTCAAATTCTGTCAAGATTCATATCCCATGTAAACTCTATAAAAGGAGAGCATACTCCATCAAGGGAGAACGTGTTTTTAGAGCTTAGTAGAAGCACTCTTTCTTCTCTCTTCAATATGTTTAGGCTTTCTCTAGTTTTCTTTGCTTGTATTTGTGAGATTTAAATTTGTAGATTGAATGCTTAGGTTTAATTTTTTTATGTAATGCAAGAACCTAGTATTCCAACCATGTGGGAGGTATACATGGACGGCTCGAGCAATAAGCATTGAGCTGGAGCTGGGATTCTTTTGAAAAGCCTAGCAAGATTCATCATTCGCTACGCTTTGAGGTTCACATTTGAAGCAAGCAACAACAAGGCAAAGTATGAGGCCTTGATAGCTGGACTTCATCTGTCAAAGGCCCTAGCAATAGATGAGGTAACTATCTTCAGTGATTCACAGCTTATTGTTAATCAAGTGCAAGGGGAGTATGCTATCAAGGAGCCCCGATTGCAGAAATATCAAGAAATCGTGCAAACTTTGCAGAAGGATATTTTTGTTAGTCTGTGAAATTGTCGTACACAGATTTTCTCGTGTATTGATATGATCTACATAAGAAGAAACAATTAGGTTAAAAAAAATTTCCTGTTGTTACAGCTTTAAATCTTTTATCCATTTCTGGATGTTCCCTAGCACATTGAAAGGGTTAGGTGACTTCAAATTAAAAACTTTACTATTCCTCTCTTTCCAGATAAAATAGCAGGAGATTATGAAAGTTGACATAAGCCATCTAAAATTATCCTTGGATAATTGTAAGCACATATTATAGCACCAATTCATGAAGAATCTTGAACATCTTGTGGGGTATGGGCAAAAAAGTACTTTTGAACTGCCTTAGGTTTCGAAAGAGGAAAAGGCGAATCCAATAACAAATGTATGTGATGAGGCCAATACTAGGCTGCCAACAAATCCATCAGAATCCTTTGCAAAAAGATTATAAAAACTCGCCGTCTGTGGGAATCGAACCCACGACCACACGGTTAAAAGCCGTGCGCTCTACCAGCTGAGCTAAGACGGCTAATTAGTAAGTATACTATGTATATATAATTTGTCCTCTTATCTTGTTTTAATTTTCTTAAAATTGCATGTCCTCTACCATTTCAATAATAATGTTATTTGGTATAGAAGTCAAGGTTTAATATGCTAAACAGGATACTTGCAATTTGATTGAGAACCTCCCAAGATAAAGTTTCCCTTTTCAAATCAAAACGTAAAAAGAAGTGAAGAAATGCATTAATTCAAACTCTACAAGTACTCCTGGTTGGATGGGGACCAAGTTTAGTGGTAAAACTCTTACACAACAAATAGGAAATTCAGTCATTTTTCCATGGTCTATCGGATTTGGGAGGAGAGAATCTCTCGAATTTTCTCAGGAATCCACACTGCAGAAAAATTTGATGCAGGTTATATCAGATACAAGGGGAAGATATTCTTGGCCATAAAAGGGTGGTGAAAGACGACGTTATAAGCCGAAGCTTCTTTCGTAGTCTTATCACTAAAGCAGCGTTGCCCATGTCTTGGAAGAAAACCCCTTGCCATTGGACGTTAATATGTTGCGATTGGTCAATCTGAAATGGGCTGGTTGGGTTACAATGTTATAGGGAGAGATTTTCAGGGGAATTGCATGTTTGCTATTGCCGGTGCCGAAGAAGAGAGGAGCATTTTGGTAATGGAGCTGATGGCCATTAAATGTGAGCTACAATGTAACTCAAAGGGATCTTTCTCAAATTGTTGTACATTGTGATGCGTCCAAAATATGCTCAGCCCTTGGATCTTCACGTGATGTCTGCCAAACGAAAGCGTCAGATGTGGCCCGACCGCTGGGGTCGGGAGTCCACCTCCGAAGGCTAAGTCATTTGATGAACTTAATCACAAACGGCTCTGCTAGAAACACAGAGCTAATGAATGAAGAAACGGGAAAGGTGATCTAGATAGCAGAACGCTGATAGTTTAGGTCTATCAGTATGTATTTGAACCTGAGTCTCAGATAGTATTCTTTTTGATCGATTGATCCGTCCCTCACCTTGTATGGTAGTGAGGTTTATATAGAGTGTACCTTCGAATCTCCTTCGTTGGATGCACTCGAGCCTTCTTCGGGTAGTCGTTGGATTTCATCAGTGAGATCCGTTGAGCGATAGACTTCTACTAGTTTGGGCTAGTAGAGGACTCCTGAGATAACCGTTAGGTTATGCGATAGTTATCCCTTTGATAATGATTATCCGCAGCTGTCAGTTTGAGTCTGCCATCATCAGGGTGATTACCCTAATCCATAAGTAAGATTAGGGCACGCTTGCAGCCGAATAAACTTTCTTCTTCAGCAAGCCATCTTCCGGATCCGGTTTGCTCGGGAGCGATTCGGTTTTCTCCGTCTCGACCGGGGTCAAGGGTCGGACCAGGTATGAACCCGGTCTGATCATAAACTCTCCATATCACGAGCCCCCCAGACCAAGCGTTCGGTCGATCCCGAGGGCTTGGTTTTTAACTGGGTTCGTCGTCAGGTGATGATCTCTGCGTGCTTCATTAAATGTCATATCACATTTAATGCGGTGGTCACTTTTCCTCGAGCGTTGTGAGTGTAAGGCCACATATCTCGTTGCGGTTGATCGTGTCGTGGCTCACGTCATCCAAGCGACGGTTTCCGAACGCCTATTTCGGATTCGTGAGTTCAAACTTTCAAAACGTCTTTCAATCTTGATCGTTGATTTTGAATCAATCTCGATCGTTCAGATTCCCGAACACTCGTGCGGGAGTTTTAAAAGCGGTTCGTTGTCTTCGTAGGTTTCATTCTTCCTGTCTGGAATTTGAACCTTTGTCGTCTGCTTCGCGCCTTCCTGCTCTCAAGCTTCCGTCTCACTGAATCAGTAAGTTCACCGGTCTTTTCTTTTTGTAGTTTACTGAAACGAGTAATGGCGGACGATAGGGCTTCTTTAGTACCCCATGTTGGTGATAGCGATGATGCTTTTGCTTCTCCTGCTCCCGAACAGTCGGATAGTGATAACAAAACCCTAACCGTCCTCTGGCAGGAGTTCGCTGAAGTTTCTCAAAAAGGTTTTGAAAGAAAAACCGAAACTTCTCCTGTCCTTCTCGAGTCTGGATCTTCCAAGATTGTCGAGTCTTCTAGGCAGCCTCAAACCTCCGGGTCCAATGGTGGACACTGCTCGTTCCTTCCATTTACAATGGAGAAACCCTTCTTTCAGCTGTCCAAGATTTTGACCTTCCTTCCTCATATCAAGTTAGGGCTCCCCACCCTGATGAGAGGGTTGATTCGTCCCTTTCGAGTGAATTTTCTCTGTACATAGATGCACTGGAAAGCGGGGTTCGCTTTCCCTTTTTTAATCCTTTATTCTCCGCAGTTTTGAATCACTGGAACATTTGTCCCGGAATGCTCCTCCCCAATAGCTGGCGTCTCATTGTCGGCTTCTTGGGTTCTTGTTTTGAGCTTGGCATTACGCCATCTCTTTCCCTTTTTGTACATTTTCATGTTCTTTCTATCTCCCATCCTCCCGGATGGGTCTTTCTTTCCAAACGCAATAAGGCTGAACTTGATTGGAGGGGCAGCATCCTTGTCAAAGGAACTTGCCCTTCTAACCACAAAAGATGGCGCGAACGATACTTTTTTTTCGTCGAGCGCCTCCATTAGATCTTAACTTCCCGACCACACCGGAGGAGGTTTACTTCTTCGTCCGAAAGTAACCGGGGCCTTCCCTTATCCGAGAGAAGACGAGGCGGCCATCGGGAAGATCAAATCCATTCCGTGGTATCAAGAGATACATGGATATGAAGTGGAGTATAACTCCATCCTTAGATCTTGGGGCTTGGCTCATTGTGAGCTTCTAACCATCATCCTTTGATTTGACTGAAGTGATATGTCTTGAATTCCGATTCTTGTCCTTCTTCTTTGCGGTGCCTCCCGGAACCGAACCCACAAGCACTGCGGGTGAAGGCCGCTAGGGCCGTTGTGACAGCCGAGCAACGCTCGCCCGGGGTCTTGACCGCAGATCAAGAGGCTTCTCTTCCCTCTCCCGACCCCTCTTACGGGGGTATCGGGAATATCGGGCTGTAGCTGATGCTTCGGGTAAAGGGAAGAAACCAATAGTGGAGAGGGCTAACGTCTCTTCCTCCGTCCGAACCAAGAGGAGGCATGACACAATTGATGCTCCCTCCAACAAAAAATCCAAAGCTTCGATGGATGGTGAGGAGGTCTTCATCCCCCAGTGGACCCCGAAGATGATCGACGGGGTTACTCGGGATCTCGAGAAAGCTGCAGAATGGAGCTCCCTCGGTCTTGCTCCTTCGATCGCCGGGAGTTTGAAGCCCTGGATGACACCTCCCTTGTTAGTCAATCTACAAGGTACCGGTCTTCTTGCTTACTTATGTTTTCATAATTTCTTATGACTTCTTCCGATATCTTCCGTCTTCCCGGGAATCTTTGTGTTGAGCTTTTATCAACATATGGAAGCATTGAGCCGGGTTGGTCGCACCAGCTCCTTCTTTGCAAACTTGTGAAGAGATAATTGGCCAAGGCCAATTCCGAAATAGACCAGTGACTGCAGCTACCGTGGAGCTGCGGAAAAAGCATGAGGAAGAAGTGATCTCCCTCAAGGAAGCCCTTGAAGCTTCGAAAATTCGTGTCTCTGCTTTGCCGAGCGCGAGGCCGGGAAGCAAAAGGCAGCTGCCACGTTGTTTGGTGACAGCCTTGAAATCAAAAGTAGGGAGCTCGAAAAACATCTGAAGTTGGCGATCCCTAGCAAGCCTGAGCATATAAAGCCAGACCTTCGGAAGGAGTGCATTTGGAAATACCTGAACAGCGTACCTTTCTCCGAATTGCTAGGTTTCTACAACATTCAAGCCTATCGCATGGGGCAGAACGACGTTTGGGAGCAGATCCTTGGAACGATCCCTGACTTCGACACTGCTCCTTTTCGTGAGGTATGCCACCCAGAGGTCTTCGGGAAAGTTGGTATGGATCTCCCAGGCCCGGGCTCGGGGAGAAGATGATCCTTTTCCAGTGACCCTCAATATGAGGCATATCTGAATGACGAGCCGGCACTTCCAGAGGAGAAATCACAAGCCGAGTCTCAAGTTGTTGTTGTAGAGAGTTCAGCCAATGCCACTCTTGAGGAAGGCTCTTCTCATGGTCTGAGAAAAGTCCTCCCGACCCGGGTTCCTCGGGCAACAATGAAGAAAAGGCTTAGGGAGTTTGTTCTTTTGTAAAGATTTACCCTCAATTTAATGAATAGACATTTCTTTTTTCATGTTGGCCTCAAAATTTCCCCGTCTCCTGCCGAAATCTTGCCTTGAATATCAAAGTATTAATGATAAACTTATCACTTAACTTTTCATTCCTCGCCGAATAATGATCTTGTAGAAATATTGTGAAGATGCGTTTCGGGAAGATGCGTTAATCTTCCCCACTACTTCATTTATTGCAAAGTCCGCACGTTTCCCTTCTGTGAAGTTCAAACGCTTTCCTGCTTTTGTATACCATTCACTGTTTCCAATGAATAGGAAATACATCCATTATTTTAATGGCAGTGCGACGATTGGAGGTTTCTCTGCATCAGGTGCTCGCTTCCACATGTTTCCATGTGGCATCCCTTCGACCGTTGATCTTGCTTTTTGCGGATTTCGAAGCGTCATTTCGATCTGGGTCTTCGGTTGTCCTTAGCCTTCAACCGTCGTCTTATACCTGAGGCTATTTAAAGCCTTCGTGGGTACTCTCCATCTATCCTGTCTTCTGCAAGATAGATTTGCTAAAGTGCCAAAGCAACCTTTCGTCCTTCGGCCTGCTTCCGTATTCCTCGTACTCCAACGACAGCTCTATCCATTTCTGAACAAGTGAGTTTTTTGATTACTCATCTCTTTCCCTACTTCCCCCCGGAGTAAACTGCACAGTAGTTATACTTGGAGTTTATTATGTTGGTCTGTCAGAAGCTGTAGAAAACTAGGGTTTCCCCATTGTTGTTGTCGTTTATTTACATATCGATACGGCTGTTTTTTTTTTTTTTTGCATAGTGGCTCCCAAGATCAACCCGAACTTTATCAGAGCAAAATCTCATAAGAAAAGCGTTCCGTCGGTGGTGGTTGGGGCCAGTGCGGTGGTTTCAGCTAGTGAATCCTCCAAGCGTAAGGCGACTGCTGGCGGTGAATCTTCAAGTCAGATTCCTGCAGCTTCGTTGATGTCGTCCCTGCGCCTCCTTTGCCCGAAGTGATCGCTCATCTTTCCCGGGAAGATCTTGATCACTCCGTTGCCGATGGTGCTGCCGGCGCTCTGCTGGTGAGCCCGTTGGTGAGCTTTGTTGGTGCACCCCGAAGGAGACTCTTCGGGCATCCGAGGCAACTATGTTGGCGTCGATGAAGGTGTGGTCCCAGCGGGTGCTGCTCCTATTTCTAACTCCAGTGCTTGTTTGGCATCCTCCTCCTCTCCTTCTGAATTGGAGGATTTTGCCACTAGGATGCGCCGTCGGGTGATAAGTGATGAAGCTCATCCTTTGCTTGGTGTAGTTCATCCTTCTCATCCTTCGCCTGAATTAGTGTCAAACGAGTTTGACAAAGCGTTGGAATGGTGTCTTGCTGCTCGAATGACTTCGAGAGCGCAGTTCTTTCCAAACTTCCAGGATGAAGTCTTTACGAAGTCACTTGGTGATGTAAGTCTTTCTTCATTATCCTCCGATTTTGAAAAATTACTTTTCTGCTCCTCGCTAACTCGGAAGTTGTTTGCGGGAGTCTTCTTGGTAACTTCCACAACCAAGTGGAAGCAATTAATAGACTCGATGGGTTGAGCAATGAAGTTTCTAGGCTTCGGGAAATCTCTGAAGCCAAAGATGTTGAGATTGCTCACCTTCGAAATCTAGCTTGGGAGGTGGCGGGGAGAAAAAAATTCGATGATTGGTCGTCTTCGGTCGGACTTGGATGATGCCGGGGAGAAGATCCGGCGACTGGAGCGAACAGTTGGAAAGTCGAGAGCCAAAGGATCCGAAACGTTACCCGAAAGGCAAGCTGTCGTTCCTTTGCCCGAATCCCTTCCAGCTGATGTTCGCGAGCTGCGTCTTCAAGTATTTACACAATGCCTTTTGTTGATATGCTGAATGCTTATAACTTGCGGGCGTCGGGATGGTGAGAACGAAGTATGGGAATCAATATTAAGGAAAGATCCTCATTTTGATACGACTCCCTACGGTCTTGTTTGCCATCCTGAAGTATTTACCGACCCGGGTATTCCTCCTCCCGACTGGACCAAGGATAAGATTGATCCTCCACCTTCCGATCCGGATATTATGCAATATCTGGAAGATACTCTGTTTATTCTCCGCTGGAAGAAGTCAATTATGGCGAGCTTGTACCGAATGCGAGTTTGGTCGAGGACCATTCTTCTCTGGACAAGCTTTGGACAAAGAGTATGAAATTGCGGAGGATTTACTGAATATCGAAATATTTTTGTAATCCTCATTTCTTCTCTTCTTTTCCTTGACTTCCCACCAATGGTTGACTCATATGTTTGTTCTAGCAAAGTCGCGTCGATCTTGTATAACTTGTTAACAGTCACCTGTAATGACTTTCTTCTTTGATCAGAGATTGTATCCAGCTCTTGTAATTGTTTTGATACTGGCTTCTTTGGATCTTCTGAAGAAATAAGAAATTACTTTATCTTGAACTTTGCTAGCCACTTGAATCGCCGTTGCATTAGGTCTTAGTTGTCTGAAACAATGCCTTTACTTAAGGATTTCCGGAGAAATACAATAAGTCTGAGAAGGAACTCATTCGGGTTTTAAACCGATGCCTTATACTTAAGGATTTGCGGAGAAATACAATAAGTCTGAGAAGGAACTCACTCGGGTTTTAAACCGATGCCTTATACTTAAGGATTTCCGGAGAAATACAATAAGTCTGAGAAGGAACTCACTCGGGTTTTAAACCGATGCCTTATACTTAAGGATAACTCAAAAATTCAATAAGTCTCGAAGGAACACACTCGGGTTTCAAACCGACGCCTTGCAAAAGGAACTCACTCGGATTTTCATCCGATGCCCCGACTTAAGAAAGTTCGAAAGATTTTCCATAAGCGTTGAAGTGTTGAAGGACCCACACGAATTTTCATCCGATGCCTTATAGTTGGATCTTGTTCTTGAATGTGGTGTATGATGCCCCCCAATCAAAAGATAGTTTGTTGAAAGCCAAAAATTGCATTGATTGAGTTGAAAATGATTACATCGCGAACAAAATTGAAATCATCCTCAAGGATAAAACTTTTTGAGATGCCTAGCATTCCACGAACGATCCAACTCTTTACGGGAATCGATGTTCTTCAGCTGTAAGCTCCTGGAACCGACCGGTTTCACAACCATATAAGGTCCTTCCCAGGAGGGGTCCAACTTTCTTTGGTGACGCGGGTCGGAGGCTAGGGTGTTTCTCAACACCAGATCTCCGGCTAAGTACCGACGATTCTTCACTCGAGTATTGTAATGAGACGCTATCCTTCTTTGATAATGTTGAGTTCGTGCTATTGCCTTTGCCCGAACTTCATCCAACAAATCAAGACTATCAAGCAGTCCTTGTTCATTTGCTTTTTCCTCGAACTCACGATCCCGTAACGTCCCCGCCATTATCTCCACAGGTGCCAATGCTTCGGATCCATATGCCAACCTTGAATGGAGTTTCTCCTGTAGGTGTTCGAACCGTAGTTCTATAAGCCCACAATACATTATGCAGTTCTTCGACCCAAGAAGCTTTGTCAGCTTCGAGTCTTCTCTTTATTCCTTCCAGTAGCGTTCGGTTAGTAACCTCTACCTGGCCATTGCTTTGGGGGTATGCCACTGAGGACATACGATGCTCGATCATATATGTTCCACAAAATTGCTCAAATTGTGGACAGTCGGAACCGAGTACCATGGTCGGTGACAATTATCTTTGGAATCCCAAAGCGATATATGATTGATTCAAGCACAAATTTCTCCACTTTTTCTCGGTAATTGTCGCCGGTGCACCTCGCTTCTACCCATTTTGTGAAGTAATCGATTGCTACTATCGAGATATTCCCGTCCGCTTTGATGCCTTGGTGAATTTTCCCATGATATCAATTCCCCACATTGCAAAGGGAATGGGATTTAGAATTGAAGTCATAATTTCCGCCGGGCGCTTCGATACTGTAGCATGAATTTGACAGTTACTACATCGACGAACGTAGTCCATAGCAGCCTCTTGGACCTTAGGCCAATATAACCCAAGTCTTAGAATTTTGTGGGCCAGGGCTCTACCACCCATGTGAGCGCCACAAATTCCTTCATGAACCTCAGCCAAAGCTGATTTTGCTCCTTCGGGGCCTATACATCTCATAAGGGGTCCAGCATAAGATCTTTTGTATAGTCTCCCATTCTGAATGACAAATCTAGCTGATCGAATCTTGATCAACCTTGCCTCAACTGGATCCTCGGGTAACTTGTCATCCCTTAGATACTCGATTATTGGATCCATCTAGCAACGTTCTGCTTCAATATAAGAAATTTCTTTCTCATGATAACTTGGAAAAGTTATCTCTTCAATGTAGACCGAAGGGTCTAGATTCTTTTCCTTGGCATTGGCTAGTCGGGATAGCTCATCTGCCACTGAATTTTCATTCCTCGAAATCTGAGATATCTTCAAATTCCGAAATTGGCTTTGAAATGCCTGCACTATCTCCCGATATTTTTGCAAGCGTGGTTCTTTAATGCCATACTCCCCCTGGACTTGGTTGACTATAAGCTGAGAGTCACTATAGATAGTAACATCTGCAATAGCTAATGCTTTTGACAACCGAAGTCCTGCTATCAGGGCCTCATATTCCGCTTCGTTATTACTTGCATCAAATGCGAATCTCAAAGCATATCGAATAATAAATCCTGCTGGACTTTTTAATAGAATTCCAGCGCCTGCTCCATCTTTATTACTCGAACCATCCACATATACCTCCCAAGTAGTTGGTATAATGGGATCCTCAATGGTGGGTTCCACTGGTGCAATAGTTTCTACTACAAAGTCGGCCAATGCCTGAGCTTTGATTGCTGTTCTGGACTTAAAGCTCACTTGGAACTCGCTGAGCTCAACCGACCAGGATACCATCCTTCCAGACAAATCAGGTTTGTTAAGAACTTTACTAAGAGGAAAAGTTGTAATTACCTCAATTGGATGAGTCCGAAAATATGGCCTTAGCTTCCTGGCGGCCATCATGAGAGCCAGAGCACTGCTTCTCAATCTGCGAATATCTCGTCTCCGCATCTAGCAACACGTGGCTTACATAGTAAATCGGCCACTTGTTTCTTATCTTTCTCCCGAATAAGTCTTGCACCGACCGCCGAAAGGGATGTCGCTAGATATAGCTGTAATATTTCCCCCTTCTCCGGCCTGGACAGGATCGGTGGTTGTCCAAGTGCTTCTTTTAATTCCTCGAAAGCTTTCTGGCACTCTTCAGTCCACTTTGCTTCTTTACTGCCCTTCAGGTCTTTAAGTGCCTTGAAAAAAGGCAAACATTTTTCTCCAGACTTGGAGATAAATCGATTTAAGGCAGCAACTCTCCCTGTCAAACATTGTACATCCCGAACGGTTTTGGGAGCCTCCATATCAATCAGAGCTTGTATTTTGGCAGGATTAGCCTCAGTTCCCCTCTGTGATACCATGAAACCCAAAAATTTGCCCGAGGAGAGTCCAAAGGCACATTTTTCTAGGTTCAACTTCATTTGATGCTTCCTCGATCTTGAGAAAACCTCGATCAAATCTGCAATGTGATTTGCTTTTGTAAAGCTTTTCACCAAAGATATCGTCAACATACGCTTCAACATTCTTTCCTATCAGCTCTTTGAAAATCTTGTTGACGGCCCTCTGATATGTTGCTCCTGCATTTTTTAGGCCAAAAGGCATGACCTTGTAATAATAGCTCTCACGATCAGTCATGAAAGCCGTATACTTCTCATCCTCCTTATTCATAAGGATCTGATTATACCCTGAGTAGGCATCCATGAAACTTAAAGTTTCATATCCTGCAGTCGCATCTATCAAGAGGTCAATCCTAGGTAACGGGTAGCAATCTTTTGGGCAAGCTTTGTTTAGATCCGTGTAGTCTATACACATCCTCCACTTCCCATTCGCCTTTTTCACCATCACCACGTTGGCCAACCAAGTTGGGCACTCGATTGGTTCTATGAAACCAGAATTCTTAAGTTTTTCAACTTCGCTCCGAACGGCTTCATACTTTTCAATAGAGAAATTTCTTCTTTTCTGTATCACCGGTTTCGCCTTAGGGTCTATCCGAGTTTGTGCTCTGCAATGGCCCGATCGATCCCGAGCATGTCCTCAGCGAGACCATGCGAATACCTCTTTATTCTCATTGAAGAAATAACTTCAACTCATCTTTAAACTCTTCCAGCTGTTCAGACCCGATATAAGTAATCTTTTTCTCATCCTCGGTACACAGCTGGATTTGCTCCAGTTTCTCCACTAGTTCGGGCCTTTGCATCTCTATCTCTTCCCGATCATCTCGAACTTCTATGGGGAGGGCAGTTACCTTCCTCGGACCCTCCTTGTCTTTTAAATAGGCAACATAACACTGCCGAGAGATCTTCTGGTCAGAGGAGACTTGACCAATTCCTATATCAGTCGGGAATTTTATCTTCAGGTGCTTTGTCAAAACAATAGCACCTATCTTGGATAAAGATGGTCGCCCGAGAATCATATTATAGGCTGGTAGTTCTCGAACCACCAAGAAATTGATTCGGACAGTTGTTTCTTTAGGAAAACCTCCAATGGATAGATCCAACTGAACCGATCCTTCCGCTACTGCAGATGACCCTGCAAAGCCATATAGGTGTGTAGATGAAGGTTTCATCAAGTCCTGATCCACCTTCAATTTTTGATACACTTCGTAGGAAATTAGGTCAGTTGCAGACCCTGTATCAATCAAAACTCTATGCACTTCCCGCCGTGCAATCTCTACCTTGATGACTATAGCATCATCATGAGGTAAACAAACGTCTCTTTTGTCTTCCTCGCTAAAGGTGATAGAATCTTCACCATTCAGCTTCTTCCGCTTCTGCGCCTCTCCGGCTCCAACAAATTTGGATTTGGTTTTTAGACTCCGGAATGATTCGGGCTCTGGACCCCCGAAGATGGTAAGGATCGGTGACCGAGTAGCAGCTTCAATCACCTCCTTGCCTTTTTTAGACTTCGGGGCCTCCCTCGATCGTTCTGAACTAACCGAACGATCCCTTTTTGGAGCAGCCGCACGTGGCCCACGTGGCTCCTCCCTTCTCCTCGCTAACAAAATTGGACGAGATGTCCCTAAGAGATATCAATCTCTCAATATCTCGCCTTCGGATGACGACAGTCATTAGTGTAATGACCATAGTCCTTGTGGAATCGGCAATACTTTTCCCGATCCCGTTGCTCTATGGGTTTCAAAAGAATTTTAGGCGGCCACTTCAAAATATTTTTTCTTTTGAGGATATTCAAAATATCGGCCCGAGGAGCATTCAATGGAGTGTACTCACTTCTACCGGGGGATCTTTGGCGCCAAGGCTGGGATTTTCCAACCCGATCGCGAACATTCTTCTTTGGCTTTTGCTTCTGCTCAGGAGCCTTTTGTTCCTTATTGGAGACTTTATTATCTCCTTGGCGCGCATCTAGAATCTCCATGACTTCAGCTCGCTTCGGCATCTCTCGTACCAACTCAAGCATAAGTCGTGGGTATATCCCGTAGTAATAACTCCAGGAGTTTCCGATTAGTGAGTCCTGTGAATAGAGCGGTTCTGGCTACTTGTTCATCCAAGTTTTCTATCTCCATCGTCACTTTGTTGAATCTCTTCAGAAACTCTCTGATCGATTCGTTCTTTCCTTGTTTGACAAGAAACAAGGTTTCTTCCGTTTTCTTGACTCGTATCCCACTCTGGAATCGCCCTATGAATTGGTGCGCCAATTCGTCAAAGTTTACGATCCTTCCGAGAGGGGAGGTTAGAAAACCACTTTTGTGCCGCTCCCGATTAGAGATGAACCGAAAACCCTACATAAAATTTCATCGAATTACTCGAAACTCGCCATGGTCTCGTTGGTAATAGCCGATGTGAGCTGTTGGATCTCCGGAGCCATTGAATGTTGAGAAGGTAGGCAAACGGAAGTTATGGGGAAACCGATATCCCGCAATTGGCTCTTCAAAAGGAGTCTTCCGAATGACTGAGTAAATATCCTCAGTTATTCTTCCCTTAGCCAACTGCCCTAACTTCTCATTGATGTTGGCCAATTCTTGACCAATCTGGGTCGGGTGATCTTCAACAATATGATCACGACCTCGATTAACACGATCATCTCGTGCTACTCGATCATCACGAACAGCCCGTCCTTCCCGAGCGTTCCTCTCGTCACGAACTGCTCGATCATCATGAACGGTTCTTCTGACAGTGGGTGACTGAGTTCTTACCCCAGTATCCAACCTTGTATTTGAATCAGTTGTACTCTCTTGCGGTCTGTCGAACCGATCGCCTCGCCTTGGTTGATCATCAATCCTCCGAAGTCCTCGGTCTCCTTCATGGAAATTTTGATCAACATTCCAGTCTTCAGTCATTCTCTGGTCACGTGGCAATGCACGTCTCCCTGAATCGCGTTGATCAGGCTCTTGTGGTAAAACCACTCGTTTGGTGAGCACGCGGAGTGCTTGGCTCACCTCCAAGAGTTGAATCTTTACCTGATCCAATTGATCTTGGATTGTATCAGGAGGAGGATTACGTCCTCCCTGGCCATCATCCACTTCGATAGGATTTTGGCTTTCTTGGGGAATATCTGGATTATTCACTCCAGGTATCTGAACACCGGAATTGCGTTGTGCAGCGGCTGCTGATCTAGTCACCATGGCTTTTCAAGTCTTTCCCACAGACGGCGCCAAATGATGCGTCCAAAATCTGCTCAGCCCTTGGATCTTCACGTGATGTCCTGCAAAACGAAAGCGTCAGATGTGGCCCGACCGCTGGGGTCGGGAGTCCACCTCCGAAGGATAAGTCAGTTGATGAACTTAATCACAAACGGCTCTACTAGAAACACAGAGCTAATGAATGAAGAAACGGGAAAGGTGATCTAGATAGCAGAACGCTGATAGTTTAGGTCTATCAGTATGTATTTGAACCTGAGTCTCAGATAGTATTCTTTTTGATCGATTGATCCATCCCTCACCTTGTATGGTAGTGAGGTTTATATAGAGTGTACCTTCGAATCTCCTTCGTTGGATGCACTCTAGCCTTCTTCGGGTAGTCGTTGGATTTCATCAGTGAGATCCGTTGAGCGATAGACTTCTACTAGTTTGGGCTAGTAGAGGACTCCTGAGATAACCGTTAGGTTATGCGATAGTTATCCCTTTGATAATGATTATCCGCAGCCATCAGTTTGAGTCTGCCATCATCAGGGTGATTACCCTAATCCATAAGTAAGATTAGGGCACGCTTGCAGCCGAATAAACTTTCTTCTTCAGCAAGCCATCTTCCGGATCCGGTTCGCTCGGGAGCGATTCGGTTTTCTCCGTCTCGACTGGGGTCGAGGGTCGGACCAGGTATGAACCCGGTCTGATCATAAACTCTCCATATCACATTGAAACTCCTCTATGGCAGTTACCATGGTGACTGGCGAATACAAATGCTATGGAAAGTGGCTAATATGGTGGAGGATATAGGGATGTTAACTGCAGGTTATTGCAGGTGCAGCAATATCAGATCTGAAGAAAAATAAATGGAGTTGTTGCTTCATCCATGGGAGGTGTTGCTCCAAAAACATATTCGTTAACGCAAGCCGAACTACCCTGCAAAACAACTTGCTTGACCGGGGTAGCTGAGGAATGCCTACAACAATCAAGTCAATGAATGCTCATAACTTTAGAAGTAGAACACTAGTTGCTTAGTTCAGAGTGTTAGGTTGTGAGCTAAAGTATGTGTACCTGATAATGGTTGCATGGTAGGTTTATATTGGTGCTCGAGCATTGCCTTGGCCATATGATGGACCTTCCCACCTGCCTTCTAATCATTTGATGTAGGGCATTCCCTTGGTAAGTAGTTGTGCAGTCCTTATTGGTCTCCACGACCAAACTTACCTTCCCTGCTCGACTTGAAACTCTCTCCGGGATACTAGGTGTCACATCCACCCAGCCGGTACCCTATTTGAAATACCCGAGTGTGTAATCCACAGCTCCGAATATCAAGTTTAGGGCGATCATGTCCCACATTGCACAATAACATAATCAAAAGCAATAATAAATCAATGTATTCAATTAATTTAAGAACAATAATCAAGAAAGGATCTCAGAAGGATCACAAAAGAATATCAGAGTGTGGAAAAAAAACAAGATACAATCTAAAGATAACTGTAGAGTATAGTGAAAATATACCCCACAAACAAAGCGGAAGGTAGATCGGAAATCTAAAGCAAAGTCCAAAGCTATCACTATTAAAATATAAGTCTAGAAGAACAAAAGTAAATTAATCGAAATACTTCTGTCGGCTCTTCTTCTTTTTCAGTCCTCGCCTTCTTCACCTTAGGGTTGTACTCTTGTAACCGCATATCAGCTTCTAGCTCACGATCCCATCGAAAAATAAGACGATGCCGGCTGCCATCAATAGGAGCCGTCAGTGCGGTCCAAACCTGAGTACTGGTCATACCACTGTTCATGACCTTCTCTAAGGATTTCCGAAGTTGCACCATGAAGGGAAGGATCCTTCGTACCGAAGCCCAGATTCTCTTCCATTCCTGCAAAAGCATCTAAGAACATGTCCCTCGAAGGGTAAGCTCAAAAGAACTTAGCAAATAGTTCAATCACAACAGCCATTTACACACAATTCAAAGCAAGCATAAATACAATGATATGAGACAATGAATGCAAATATGCTTCCAACTCTATATATGCTGATCTCTATTGGCAGACATGGCTCTAAGTCATAGCACCATACTCCTTTGGGTGGGTCTCAAATCACTCTCCCTCAACCTTCCTGGTATCTTGGGTTTCTCTGTTGGTAATTGGGTTCTGCATCCTTCCTTGACATTCCATGGCTGGGGTTTAGGTCACCACTCTCTCATAGCACCATTGGTTTGAGTATTGGTACGTGTTCAGGGTTAATCTTAGCCCAATGCAAGTCATCTACTGAGTTATATCTACTTAGGATTAGATACGTTCATTCTTCGCTTCCCATGATCCTTTCTGGTATCCTTCCCCCTAGAGTCACCGTCTTCTTCCCAGCTATGTAGACTCTTAACCCTATTGGTCATCCACAAATAGTAAATTGGAAGCTCTCATGTCCTCTTATGGGTTGGTTACCGGTCTTGAGCGCCCATGAGCCCAAGTCTACTACTGCGACCCTACTAATGAATGGCCCCCACAATGTGATTCATGTCCTCTCACGGGTTGGTTACCGGTATTGAGTGCCTACAAATCCCCATTGCTTCCACGGGTCACTCGGTCTCAATTCTCCTTCTGATAGGGTTAGATATGATAGGGGTTCCCTAGCCAAACACTTCTAGACCAATCCTAGGTATGTCAACTAGTAGTTAGGGAAAGCACCAAAGGGCACCATAGGAAAGTGTCCCATACCACATCCATTGGTATCCAAAGACAGAAACGCCAAAAGGGCATTCCCCATTCCACAACTACAACGTAGGCATTCACATCATTTCATGATTCCATACATCACACAATCAAGTCAAAATCACCATTCATGATCCATTCCAGTATGTAAATCATAACATGAATATGCTACTATAATTGCAGAAGTACTATAATGTGAAGAAAGTAAAACAACAGTAACTAAATCATGCATTTGAATCATAACACATCAAGCATGTAAATATGCATATTGTGAGTGAACGTACTCACCTCGAATTCCAAATCTATAACCTTCAAGTAAGAGATTAGAGAACAAGACCAAAATCACCTAAACAAGCTTAAACAAATATGTATAGGTCATAAGAAACCAAGAGATCGGAGTCGAAATGGAGTCAAAACAAGGAAACTTGATGTCACTGACTTTATTGGTCTATCGCTTGATTTGTCAGGTGATGATCAGGTGATCGACCAACAGTGTTATGTACGGATAGAAACCCTAAATTGGTCATAACTCCTTCGTTTGAAGTCCGATTACTCTAAAATTCAAAGGGGAGTTGCACAAAGACATACTAAGACTATCTATGATGATTCAAGTATCAAACATGGTCATTGGAATAGAATTCTAATCGAATCATAAAATAGGGTTTTTACCGAAATCAATCCGTGGATTTCACGGAGAAACTAGAGAGAAAGTGGTTTCACTCTAAGAAAGAAAAAAACAGTATTTCAAAATCAAGAATTGGCATTGGGAAGGGCCTAACATGAAATAGAAATCAAGTCTTAACAAAGGTAGATAGAAAACAAAGAGAGAGTAACTCATGGTCTCATGCTAGATCAAAATATATAAAACTCACCATATGGCTTCAAGGAAACATAGAGTGAATAGGGATTCATTCTAAGACTATGAGGATCAGAGAGTAGGCCATTATGGTAGTGTAATATCTTCCTCACAATCAAAACCATTAGAAGAAATAGTAGAGAGAGTAGATCTAGAGAGAAACAGATCGATTACTAACCTTGTGGAAGAAGATTCGACAGAGAAACTCTAACGGATGCTTGGGGATCTTCCATGGCCTCAAAGAGGAGGTTCTAAGGTCCTTCCCACGCTCTCTAGAGGCTTAGGAACATAATGGGGCTGAAATCCACGAAGTTATAATATATAGAGCATCAAAAACCCAAAAAATAGAGTTTAACAAAATTGCCCCTGACCCTGTTGGTCTCTCACTTGGTCTGTCAGGCTGATCAACCAACACTGACAGCAAACCCAAAAACAGGGTTTTCAAGCTCCAAACCTCAAAATTCCAAAGGGACTTCTCCCAACTCAAACAAGTGACTTACCTAGCATTGAGGGTGTCATACCCCACCCAGCCGGATCCGGCCATACCCGAATACCCGTGGGGGTGATACACCGCAGGACCTAGGTTCAGTGACAATTCCATACAACACAGGATATAGCATAATTAAAAGGACAAGAATAAATCAAGTTCTAATAATAAGTTATTAAATCTGGATTATCAAAAGGTTACAATCATCCATTATCTAAAGTTAATCAAAATGGACATCAGAGTTTGAAGGAAGCATAGATTGTCATAGCGGAATTTAAACTAAAGTGATTCCCTAATGGAATCCAACCTCATAAGAACAGTCTTTGCACGAGCATGAAGCTCCATGCAAGTCTACATCTTCTTCAGTCACTCCTTCAAGAAAGCCTACCGGCGACGAATCCTTCACTTGGAAGGAGTCCTCATAACCTGCAGAATATTCTAATAGAAACAGACAAATAAAAAAGAATGAGTTCAACAGAACTCAGTGAGGTCAACTCAACATCTTACCATACATTCGTCCACAAGATTCCACATCATATCATACATTCATACACAAGATTCCATATCATATCATGCATTCGTACACAGGATCCCACACCACACAGATAGCTTGAGTATCGATAATGTAATTAATGATAGTGATATGATGTATGAATGATTATGATATTATGCTCCTAACTCTATCATGAGGTCTCTATGGTAGACACGCATTAAGTTTGTACACCAATCTCCTTTGGGTGGTCTCAGTCACTCTCCCTCAACAAGAGACGTCTATTGGGTTCTCCGCGGTCACTATAGTAGTGCCATCAGGGTTGACTTGTTGAAGGGGGATTTGGTCTATAGCTTCTTCAAATAAAGGATCTATGTTAACCTCTAGATGGGGAGTCCTTGGATCAAGAATTGAAGGCGAAACAAGAGGAGGTGCTTGATGCAGAAGAGTTAGCTTCACCACTTGGAGGAGGAGCAAGTACTTCCTATGAGGGCAGCATCCAGCTAAACATGGGGATGTTTAGCCTCCTATAGATGTTAGCATTGAAAACGGTTCCCTTGCAGACGTTCTCCAGGATATCTTCAGGCAACCTCTCAACCATGATCTTGAAGGCTTCATCCAAGCCCATTCCAAAACTTGGAAGAGCTGCCTCCAACACCTCGTTCTTATATTCATCAAATCTCCTGAAGTCCTCCTTGGCCTCTTTCCAATAGGCAACGGATTTTTCAATCAGCCTTTGCACCTCCTCATGCATATGGTTTAGCTCAATTTATGAGGCCTACTTCTCATAGTCTAGCTTTAGGCACAAAGCTACCTGAGCTTCCTTTTCTTTTCAAAGTTTATTCAGGGAATTTTCTAACCCTTTCACCTAGGTGGATAGCCTAAATAATACAACATCCACCTCCAGCTTGTCTTGGAGAAAAGCTCCCTAGCCTTTAAAGCTTCATCCCTTTTCCTCACAGCCTCATCTCTGTGACCCTTATAATGGTGCAGTTCTTACTGAGCTTCTCATTTATCTCCTTCAGAGTGTCTACCTTCTTCTTAAACCTCTCCATCTCTGCAATGGCCCTCTCATGTTCAGCCTTCAGGGTACCATCTTGATTTTGGCACTCCCCCAGGTCCCTTGTGAGCTTGGAGACTTCAGAGGCCAGGTACTTACTTCTTCTAATCAGTCCCTCAGACAAATTAATAGAATAGTACATACTCCTGCGAGGCAAAAAATCAACCTTTGAGGAATAAAGGAAGAAAATACTCAATTTATGCAAGGAGAAAATCTAAGATACTTACTATGCAACCTAGGAGGTAAGAGAGGTCAAGGTGAGCTGGTCACAGTATCTCTTGTCCTCAACAAGCACGCAATGTTCCATCCATTCTCTGGTCCTAGATGGTTCTCCAATAAGCCTAGTCCCCTGGAATAGTTTCCACTGCGGCACCTAATAGGTTGGAGGGGGCATTTCTGTGCTACCAGAGGCATCATCTCCCCCAGGCATGGTGGCTACAGGAGAAATTGGTGTTGTTGCTGTTGTTGCTGCTGCTGTGAGATCCCACCTATTCCTAACCTTGCTGTTGTGCTAAATACATATATACCATATGCATTGTTCGATTTATTCTCTGCTGTACGAATTGCCTAGTTTCGTTTGGTAGAAGTTTACCCCAATCTGATCTATTCTCTCCATGATTTCTTCTTGTGCCTTACATTTCCCTTTGTTAGGGGTGTCTTAAATCATTCCCATGATTGATCCTTCTATCCTGCTATTCTAGGTGGATCTCCATACCTCTATACCTTGTGAATTCTTCATTGTGATTTCAAGAGAATCGTGTATCTTCATGATTTGTTATTCCTTCTAATTGTTCAAGACTTCGCTTTTCATCTTCTATTCTTCAATCAAAGATTTGTAATCTCTCTTGTGTTGTATTGATCTACTCTTGCTATGATTTATTCTTTGAGATTGAGATTATGAAGTAGATGCTGCATCCTTGCAACATATTGGTCCTTGCAACCATCTCTTCTACAATCTCCTTTCATTCTTAAAGTTTTATGATCTTCATATTAATCTTCGCCATGATCCTTGTGAAATCTTCATGAAGCCATGATCATACTTTCCATTTGATTTCAAAGCATGTCAGATTTACTCCTTGTTTTCTTACAAAAGACTTATTGTTATTTGTTTTCCGTGGACTTTGGGAAAAGGAGCCAAGATAATAGGAAGTACCCCGCCTTTTTGAAACCAATTTCTCTCCCAATTTCGAGGACGTTTTTTAGGGGGGGGGAGAATGTGAAATCCAGCCCAAACCTGCGGTCACCCTATCTGTTTTGGGTAAGGAAGGGTTTGTTTAAATGTTGACTTTGAAGTTGGACCGTGATTTCAGTTTTGTTTAAATGTTGATTTGAAGTTGGACCATGATTTCAGTTTTGTTCTGAATCTGCGCACCGAAGAGGGGTGAATTAGTTGAAATACCTAATGAACTCCTGTGCCCAATCCGATTATATTTACTGAAACTAGACTTCTTAATGGACTTTTAGGAGAAAAACTCACTCAATTGGATTCCATATAACCTTCCAAATCCCTGTCCGAAGTTGCTGAACTATGTCTGGCAAATCCTGCTTGCGCATCGAAGAAGATGAGCCTAGTTGGTGAACCTAATGAACTCCAATTCTTGATCCGAAGGTATTTCTGGAAACTAGACTTCTTGATTGACTCGTAGAAGAAAACCTCACTCAATTTGACCTTGTATAGCCCTCCGAATCCCTGTTTGAACCTTGCTGTCCTGATTGGTCGACTCATTGGTAGACTGGACCAGTAGACCAATCCAATCGACCAATGGTGTCTGAATTTACCAATTTGGTCCTGTCTCCTCTATTTAAGTCTAATCTCGGGAATACTCCGCCTCCTATGCCTCCTAAGCCTCTGGAACGAGTTAGAACCCTAATCTAATCAATTCCCTTGCATTCCTTGGTGATCTCTCACAAGACTTGAAGTAATCTTCTTCCTCTCGCATCAAAGGTATGTCTACTCTCTTTTCTTTATTCTCCATCTCTGATTTTCTTTCTTTAATCTGTTCTTGGCTGAGATCAGGAAGAAGATGATGCACTCTTGCAACCATCCACTCCATGATCTCATCTTGTTCCTTGAGATCTATGATCATCATCATAATCTCAACCCCACCTGGAATCTTTGAAAACCCTAACCCTAATCCTTTGAAACCCTAACCGGGTGATTATCTCGAGAACCTTTTGGTAACCTCCCATGTGAGGGAAACCTCATGGGTAATGTGGAGGTTGATCTAAATTCAATATTCTTTAATTCTTCTTGTTGTAATTGGCCAATCATCAATTCCTCCCCTCCCGTGATCTTAACCTTTTATGGGAACCATAAGGGTGAAACCCTAATTTCTTGGGTTAGATCAAGAACCCATCTTTTGACCATGATTATCTTCCCATAATGTTTCTATTAACCTAAACAAGATTTTCTTATTATGTTCTTGATTGCAACCATTCCCTTTCTTCCTGTGATCATAACCTTTTCATGAGAGCCATAAAGGTTGAGACCCTAATTTCTTGGGTTAAATCAAGAACCCATATTTTTACCATGACTTGATGATTTTATCTTCCCATATGATTCTAATACATCCTAAGAAGTTCCCCTTCGAATTTCGGATCAATCCGACTTCAAACGAAGAGTTATGGCCAAAACGTTTTCACTATCCCGTTCGACTTGATTGGTCGACCGATTGGTCGATCGTCGATGACCAATCAATCGACCAATGAAGTCGTAGCTTCACTTTTCGCTCGATTTGATTCGTTTGCTCTCTGATCTTTTAGGTATCTTTCCTAATGTTGTATCTATGCTTGTTAGGGGTTTTTTTTGCCATGTTTGGTGTCTCTCTCTTTGATCTTTGGATTATCTTCGGCGATAATCAAGGTAAGGACGAGCAATTCCTTAACTACATAGATTGCTTGTTCTCTGGTTTCTACTTTATGAAACTATGAGATTACCTACTATTATTGTATTTTAATTCTGATCTCCTCTGTGGGAACGTAGCACTTGTTTATATTGTCTTTTTATTATTCATGATATATGAGTTACTTATTGCCTAATCGATTTCGCTTTACATTCTCTTGTATATGATGAACGCTGGTTGTGTATGTCATGACCGATCCGAGAATGTGTTGCTTAAGTTTGGTTTGGGATTGGGAAGTGTCCTTTTGACACTTCTGTCCTTGGACATTATCGGAAATAGTATGGGATGTTTCCGGGGTTGCCCATCGCCGCTTTCCCGAATCAATGGTTGTCATACCTAGGGATGTCTAGCGTGGTTGGCTAGGATATACCCCGTTATATCGGACCCGAATCGGAAGGGTATTGAGACCAACAACCCGTGGTAGCAATGGGGATTCGTGGGCGCTCAAGACCGGTAACCAATCCGTGAGAGGACATGGATCACATTGTGGATACTCGAAAGAGGCCATTTATTGGAGGGCTGCATATGGCTAGACTTGGGCTCATGGGCGCTCAAGCCGGTAACCAACCCGTGAGAGGACATGAGAGCTTCCCGTTTACCATATGTGGATAACCAATAGGGTTGATGAGTCCGTGTCCGGTTGGTCGGTGCCATGGATCGCCGACTCTAGTGCGAAGGATCCGGAAAGGATCGTCGGCGAGGAATGGCGTATCTGGCCGAGTTGATATCCGACTAGATGACTTGCATTGGGCTAGGCTTTTCCCGACATGCGCCGACTTTGCCAACGGTTATGAGAGAGTGTGTTGACTTAACCCCCTACCATGGTTTGTCCCGGGGATGCGGACCCATTACCAATCGGCTGCTCAAGCCGGTGAAATGATCCGTGAGAGAATCCAAGATATCTTAAATGGTTGAGGATGTGAGTGGACGTTCCCAAAGAAGTCTTGTGCTATGACTTAAAGCATGTCCGCTAGAGCCGCATACATAGAGTTAGACGCATCATACATTACTTGTTTCTATTGCTTGCATCTTGTTATGGTTTGCTTCCTGTTATTTATGTTGTTATGGATTAACTGCCTTCCGGTTTCTTTCGAAACTCATTCCTTTTTTTGTACAACTGTTGTTAGACTTCTCTACGTTTGGATTTCTTTGCGCCCGTATGAGGAAGCCAGGTGAAGAAGATGAAGACCAAGAACAAGAAGGCGTCAAGTGTGATTAGATTTCCTTTGTTTCTTCTAGACTTATCTTTTACTTTACTTGTATTAGCTTGAGCTTTATTTGTTTCGATCTACCTTCCGCATGTATTTGTAGGGTATAATTCCGCTATACTCTCGGTTGTCTTTGATTTGGTATCTTTTATTCCGCACTCGATATTCTATAGTGATCCTCCGAGATCCTTTCTTGACTTTTATTATAAATTACTTGAACATTATGATTTGTTCTTGCTTTTGATTATGTTATTGTGCGAAATGGATGTGATCGTTCCTAAACTTGATCTTTTGGGCTGTGGATCACACTCTCGGGTATGCCGTGGGTCCGGCCGGGGGATGTGACTTGTCTTTTTGTTGTTGCTAGTGGTGTTGTTGTTCTTGCTGTTGGTGCTGGTGCTAGTGCTGGTGCTGGAGTTGTTGTTGTTGCTGCTGCTGTTATTGTTACTATTATTGTTGTTGTTGTTGCTACTATTGATGCTACTGCTGGTGTTGCTATTTGCTGCTAATGGAGGAGGAACTCTAGCAGTTGGAACTTTTATAGGAATTTTTAGATCTTGGAAGCGGGGGTCCTGGTTGTGGAACCTGCCCCAGATGCTTTGGAAGTGGAGTCCTTTGGGGACTTTTCCCCAATGGTTATCCCAAGGAGTGACTTCCTTAAGACCATTGGAGGGATACCCTTTGAACCCTTCCTAGATTCACTTTCCTTGATCATCTTTTCCTTCCCTCTTGTGATGGGAGGTGACCCATGACACTTCTTTCCCTGCCTGCCCATCATCACTCCGAGGAGTCTCTTGAGGACTGGCTTTCCTAGAAGTGTCAACAAGAGCCTTGTCTTTTTCAGTCGATGCCTTATCATCTTCCTCCCTCACTTTTTGAGCAATCTCCTCAAGATTCTTCAACTCAGAGTCTATTGGGATTTTGGCAACAGGGTTAGGAAGTCTAGTGGGTGGAGCAGATGGCCCAGCCCCAGTGCTTTTAGTTTTCTCACATTCCTCCCTTGCAGCAATTTGCGCCTCTCTATAGAGCTGAAGAAGAGCTTCTCTATCAAGAGACATGTTGGGAACTGCAAAAGACAAAAAAACTTTTCAGTAAAAATATTCAAGACAGGACAAAATATACTGACTTCGTGAAAAAGTACAGGGAATGGAGGAGGGGGAGGGGGCTCACTAGTCATGACTTCCCAAAGCAACAAAGGAGCTTCGAAGTCCATCTCTCTACCATGGACTGGGATCCCCCTTCCCTTAACAAAAAGCTCATAAGAGCTTTTTTCTTCTTCATTTAATGAAGGCTTAACATTCATCTTCTTGATGGAGCTTTTGAACACATAGGGCCAAGCAGAAAGGGCACATTCCTGAGGAACTTTGTAGGCAGTGGACTTGTCCCTCCACCTCTTGTAACTGTTGAGGAGGGTGTCATCCTCTAGGACCGTAAGCTTAAGAGTGGAGGTACCCCCCCTTGTTGAAGTTGTACCATCCCTCTCTCTCTCTCTCTCTCTCTCTCTCTCTCTCTCTCTCTCTCTCTCTCTCTCTCTCTCTCTCTCCAGGGCTCTAAGGGAAGAGACCCACTCAAAAACTTTCAGGTTATAATCAATGCCTAATTGCTTACAACATCCTATGAAACCTACCAAGTACCTCCAACCATTTGGAGCTAACATCCCTGGGTTCAAGTTGTAATAATCAAGAGTTTGCATAATGAAGGCATAGAGGAGAAGTCTCAAACCTACCAACATAGAATCAACATAGAGAGGGATTTCTCCCTCTCTCTCAGCAAACAAGCCCTCTCACAGGGGCTCGAAAGGCTCACATGAAACTCCTTAGGAATCCTAAAGTTGTTTTCATCAACTAGACATGATGAGGACGAAGAAGGCTGGCATAAAAAAGAGGCCCTGACTTGGAACCAAAGGAAGGATGATTGATGGATGAAGGGTTCTTGGACAATGCCTCAATAGTCATTTCCTCTCCAGCAGAGCTATCAGATGCAGTGTCTTCACGCTATGATACCTATGGCTCACCAGCAAAACCGGTAGCCGTATCAAGCAGAGAAGGGAACCTACCTTCACCATCAAAGGGGTCTCCTCTGATTCCTACCTCCTTCCAGGGGTCCAAGGAGGTTCTGGCGCTAGGCTTTTTAAGCGGAGTAGTCTTCTTTGCAAGTTTCCTACCCATATTACTAGTCGAAAGAGAAACTTACAAAAAGAAAAGAGATTGGAAGTTCTTGAAATGCACTGGTTCGAGCGAAGAGTTGCAGAAGTAGTATGAGCAGCAAGAAAATTTTAAGGATGCGTGAGGGGCTCCAATTTATATTAACTTTGGAGCCAAGATCAACGTCCCAGATTTTTCTCAATTAGTGGTCCTTAAGCGACATTTCGGTTTCAATAGACGTTATGATGAACAAAACACGTGGCAATAAAGTAGACGCATTGAGCATCATGCACCTCATTACAATTGACGTGATTACAAGACATAACCATCATATCATTCAATTACTTTGGGCGCATACTTATCCTACGACTTCACTAGAAGGTATTTGCGACTTCTTAGGGAGACGCTTCCACTTCTCAACTAACTCTTGTCTTCGAAATCTTGAGCTTTGGTAAGATATTCTTCATAACATGATCTGCCATAAAGACTAGGGGACTAATGTTATGGTCATTGCGATTTGAACCAATTAACCAGAGCAGACCGTTTGAACTAGGGGTGTCAATTTGTAGCCCGAACCGTTAAAATCGAACAACACCGGCTCATTATAGCCCGAACAGGCCAGGACCAAACCTTATGGGCTGTGTTTGGGCTGAGGGTGGCAAAGCCTGCACCAACCCGAACCCAAACCGCAACCCGTTATAAACGTTTTACAACCCATTTTATTGTTTTACATTAAATATTGTTTGAATCATCATACTACCACTAGGTAGTTGGTATAGATTATTGAAAAATTGAGCATGAATTCAAAGATCAAATAGTCTTCTACTACTTGTAAAGGAAATTAAAAGGATTAAGCATGAATGCCTAATTGAATGTACCAAGTTTGTTTAAATTAAGTAAATATTTATCCAATCCAGAGGTATTTCTTTGCATATCAAGTTAAAAACCAACTCAAAAAAGGGTTGGATTTCATAGAAGGGGAAAAATCAACATTCTCACAAAACAAGAACCCAATTTCATGACAATCAATCATAGTGCAAGTTGGAATTTAAAAGGGTTTTTAGTTTGAAGATTTGTTTTAGGACTATCCGATGGAGCCTGAGGAATGAACTTGCAACTTCTATGTTACTATTTACCATTTGAGTTCTTGATTTCTATAAGGTGGTGAAAATTCTATAATGTAGAATGACTTTTCATTTTTTTAATGGGAATTGATCAATAGCTATTTTACTTTCCATAGAATTTTGGCTCTTGTTGCAAGATACTCAATTATTTCTTTTTATTCCTTTTCTTGCATATCATAAATTGTTAGCCCAAACCGTTAGTCAACCTTAGTATAAACTGTCACACTCCACTCAGCCGGATCCGGCCATACCCAAATACCTGTGGGGGTGATACACCACAGGTGTCACATCCACCCAGCCGGTACCCTATCTGGCATACCTGGGAATGTGATCCACAGTCCAAGGATCAAGAATTGAGGGACCATGCCTCCCAAATACACGATAACACAATCACGAACAATAATAATCATGGTAAAAGCAACTAATACTAAATATCATGAATAAGATAAGATTCAATAAATCAGAGTGCGGAAAACAGATAATGTCAAAGTATAAATGTGATCATAAAGATGAGAGAATATGTGATAATCACTCTCTCAGAGCAGCGGAAAAGAAGTATAATTAAGTTAGTTATAACTCCAAGTATCAAAAGATAATCCCAAACAAGTTAATTACATGTCCAAAATGTTCCATAAATAAACCAGGGAAATGGGGCACTAGGCTAGGGTTTCTTCTATCCTAATGATCGTCTCCTCAATGGTATGGATGAAGAAAGCCCAGCTCTGCCGCTCCCACACTATCGTGGGGCAAACCCTGGTGCGAATAGTAATCCTCCTCAGCACCAACACTCTGATCTTCACCGAAGATACCACCCGGAGGGTAGTATGCGGGACCAAAGTCTGTCTCGAAGGAGGTGCCATCATTATCTTTGGTACCTGTAGGATAATCTAAAACATTTGTACAAAAAGGAATGAGTTCAAAGAACTCAGCAAGGTAGTTATTCCATAATTAAAATCATACATATACAAAACATAACATGATGCAATATGATATGAAACATATGATGCAAATATGATTCTAACTCTATGAATGCTAGTCTCTATGGTAGACATGCTTTAAGTCATAGCACCGTACTTCTTTGGGTTGTCAATCACTCTCCCTCAACCTGTTCCGTATCTTGGGAATGCCGTGGTAATTGGGTAAAGTCATCTCAAAAACCATGGTAGGGGAATCAGCCACTGCTCTCTCACATCACCGTTTGGTATAAGTACTGGCGCATGTCACAGTAAAGCCTAGCCCAATGCAAGTCATCTACTCAGTCGTATCAAGTCAGATCCAGATACGTCCATTCCTCGCCCCTGGTGATCCTTTCCGGTATCCTTCACACTAGAGTCAGCATAATCCCAGATTACGGACTCATCAACCCTATTGGTCATCCAAAAATAGTAAACGGGAAGCTCTCACGTCCTCTCAGGGATTGGTTACCGGTCTTGAGCGCCCGTGAGCCCAAGTCTAGCTATTTGCAACCCTACCAATAAATGGCCCCTTTCGGGTATCCGTAGCATGGTTTATGTCCCCTATCGGATTGGTTACCGGCCTAGAGCGCCCATCGAACCATACACTACCACGGGTCGTTCGGTCTCAATGCCCTTCCGATTCGGGTCTGACACAACAAGGACAATCCTAGCCACCCAACTAGACAATCCTATGTATGTCATCTAATAACCCGGGAAAGTGTCGATAGGCACCTTCGGAGAACATCCCATACTATTCCCTCCGATGCCCAAGGACAGAAGTGTCAATAGGACACTCCCCAATCCCAAGTTATACGTAGGCAATCACATATTCAAGTTCATCATTTCTCATGCATCCAATACATCTTCATAATAAAAGTTAAATCATGATATTGAAATGAACCATCATAGACACAAGTAATCAAGAATATGAATTGTGATATTACTGTCCTAACACATGTATATCAGCCTTATAGTAATTAATAGCAATCAAGAGATTCTATTCTTTAAGTATGAACACAAATCAAAAGTTGATGGCCTATATGTTTATGGAGATAACCATCCTTACCTTAAGTTGAGTTGATGATGAATTGAGAATACCAAGAAATGGTCCAAAAGAATTGTTAAGACCCTAAACAAACATCAATAATAAGTTAGAGAAGAAATCAGGAAGATCGGATGTTAATCGGGTCAAAACTGGCTAAGGTTGCAATCAGCTAAGGTTGCTGTCAGCAACAACTTTGGTCGATGGTCTTTGGTCGATGGCATCGACCAAAGAGGATCGACCAAAACTTCTTCGAGACATAATAATGGATTTTGGGGGTTTTCATCCGAAATTGGTTTTCCGGGGTTCGGATCAATCTGGAACTTGGAAGAATGCTTAAGAATAGTATGAGGACATTATAAATCAAGAAACTAACATAATCCAATGGTCTAAATAGAAAGCCCCAAATTGAGCTATCAAGTTCAAGTGACAAGCATCATGGTATGAATTGGAATTGATTGCATTGACATAGAAATAGCATGCAATAGCTAGGAGAACTTATAGAAATTCGATTGAAATCATATGATAGTGATAAACATGAACATAGCATACCATACAACTCAGTTTTGTACAAAATGGCATGATGTTAAGAGGAAAATCAAGGAATACATATGCTAGGCTTGAGATGGAGGTATAGCATCAATAGATGGCTAAGGAAATCATAGGTTAAGCATGAGTGGACACTTGGAGTGATGGTTGCAAGGTTGCAGCACCACCTCCAATGTCTCAACATTAAGAGAGGAATAGAAAAGAATAGAAAAATGTAGAATAGAGAGTGGAATGATGAATCATACCTTGTAGTTGTAGATGGAGACAAGAATCAATGATTAACAATGAGTTTTGGTGGAGTATCCTTCACATATGCCTAGGAGTTGCTTTGGGAAGCTCCCCCCACGTTCTCAGGAGTGAAAATGATTGCAATAGGGCTCAAAACACGAGGCTAGTATAAATAGATTAGGAAATATTCCATAGAATCATTAACTTGGCTGACTGGGAAACTTTGGTCGATGGTCCTTGGTCGATGGCATCGACCAAAGAGGATCGACCAAAATATTTCTCAAAGAGAAAAACAGGTTTAGTTCAAAGAACTTCACATAAGGTTTTGAAAGGCTATACAAGGTCAAATTGAGTGAGGTTTTCTTCTACAATTCAATCAAGAAGTCTAGTTTTGGGGAATACCTTCAGATTGTGCAAAGAGGTCATTAGGTACTTCAACTAAATCAATCTTCTCTGATGCGCAAACTTTCCTTAAACACCGATAATGTACTCAAGCAAGGGGTATCATTGTCAATGTCCATAGGTTCGGTCTCCGCATCATAATTATCAATCAAAAGGGTCCATAAGTCTCTTCTAACACCACTTCGGGTCTTCGGGCCTAAATACAACAGTGGATCCGGGTTAAGGTCAAGGTTAGAATAGGGCTTGATATTACAACAGGACCTAGATTCAGTGACAATTCCATACAACACAGGATATAGCATAATTAAAAGGACAAGAATAAATCAAGTTCTAATAATAAGTTACTAAATCTGGATTATCAAAGGGTTACAATCATCCATTATCTAAAGTTAATCAAAATGGACATTAGAGTTCGAAGGAAGCATAGATTGTCATAGCAGAATTTAAACTAAACTGATTCGCTAATGGAATCCAACCTCATAAGAACAGTCTTTGCACGGGCATGAAGCTCCATGCAAGTCTACATCTTCTTCAGTCACTCCTTCAAGAAAGCTTGCCAGCGACGAATCCTCCACTTGGAAGGAGTCCTCATAACCTGTAGAATATTCTAATAGAAACAAACATATAAAAAGGAATGAGTTCAACAAAACTCAGTGAGGTCAACTCAATATCTTATCATACATTCGTCACAAAATTCCACATCATATCATGCATTCATACACAAGATCCCACACCACACATATAGCTTAAGTATTGATAATGTAATTAATGATAGTGATATGATGTATGAATGATTATGATATTATGCTCCTAACTCTATCATGAGGTCTCTATGGTAGACACGCATTAAGTTTGTACACCAATCTCCTTTGGGCGGTCTCAGTCACTCTCCCTCAACAAGAGACGTCTATTGGGTTCTCCGCGGTTGTTGGGTAAAGTCTTGTCAAACCATGGTTGGGGTATAGGTCACCACTCTCTCATATCACCGTTTGGTATGAGATTGGCGCGTGTCAAGGATAATCCTAGCCCAATACAAAGTCATATGGCCTCGTACTACATATGGTCCGGATATCTCCCCTCATGCCTAGTGCCCTTTTGGTTCAATACCTTTCCACCTATGAATGGAATCCTCAACTGGAGGCATATGTTGGATCCCATTCCTTAACCCAGTGGTCATCCACATATAATGGGCAGGATGCTCTCCATGTCCTCTCATGGATCATTTCACCGGTCTTGAGTGCCCAGGTGCCCTTATCTATTATATGCAATCCTACCTCTCTATGATGATAGTGGGCATGCTTGACGCTTAGGACCCAGCCACTAACATCATGGGTTAACCGGCTTCAATACCCCCTGCCGGAAGGGTAGTAGTACTCATGAGGTTACCTAGCCAAACACTTCTAGACACTTAGCATTCATGTACTTAGGTCTAGATGCATACTCATATAAGTTCACTAGGGTTACTAGGGTAATGGGCGAACCCAAAACCCTAGTTTGAAACATAAAATAAAAAGAGTAATTTAATTCAACATCATCCATATATCTTCATATCAATAATTTAGAATTTGAAAATAAAAGAAAACACTCAATCCATTCAATCTCATCCATCTCATACATTCTCATATTGTTTTCAAAGAATATTGAAAATAGAAGCAAAGATACTTGCTTACCTTTCATTCGTGCAAAGTCCCACCACATAATCACAAGATAATAAATATTAAAGCAAGGCAATATATCAATAATAAAATTTAATTACATAATTAAACATGCAAGATAAGGTTGAGTATATTCCTCACATTTTTAGTTAGAATAAGCTCTCCAAAGTTCCACAAAGTCACACTTACGAGTTGGTGATTATAATTAAAATAAACCTAATCATGTAAGAGGATCATTAGACATAAATTAGAAGTCAATTGGGTTTTAATAAAGTTTCCAAAATCACCCAACAAAAGCCTAATCTGCCAAGTAGTTTTGTACCCACCTTTCTCAACCTAGTTTCGGCGAAAATCAAATTTCATCGATTCGAAGTCGAATCGAAATGAAACTTTGGGAATGTCTAATTGGCAGCAATATTGTCCTAAGTATACCTTCAATTTGATCCAATTCCATCTCAATCAAAAAGCCCCAAATTTTGCCTCTGGCGAGCTTGCACAAATCACTTACAAACCAAAGGGAAACATAAGTGAAACTATTTGCAAGCATTCAAAATACCTATCATGTTACAAGTACTCAAATCCAAAATTTATTGCGAAGAACTACTCCTAAAACTAAGCCCAAAGAAGAGGGTTTGATGAATCTTACCTTTCCTAACGATTCCACAAAGATCCGGGTGCCAGCATGCTTCCGAATGGTTAGGAACCTTCTTCTCCCTTGGTTTCTCCTCCTCCTTGAGCCTCAGCCTCGTACTAGCAACATAAAATGTGAATATGAGTGAAAGAGAGCTTCAAAATAGGGTTTTAAAGGATAAAACCCAATTCTGCCCCGAACTGGGCTGGGGGCGGTCGACCGGCTGTTCAACAGGCCCGACCAACAGGCCCTGGTTGAGGGGCCAAATGAAGTCTAAATTGTGAGATCTTTGGCTTGTTGGAAAGTTCTTTCGATGATCTTCATTTTGATACCTTATTCGTGTCAATCGGATTCTCCATCACCGATCTATGGCCGTTCCAAGATCACCCTTTTTACACCATCATGATTAATCTTCTCTCTTCAATTAAACTTTAGGAGAGTTGATGAGTCATCACAAGGGTCATCCACCAACATTGGTTCCATTTCCAACCCTTTGGGCTCCACTTGAATGGCCCACATTTGTCGTCAACTCGAGGCCCGATTTTCTTGATTTTGAAGCCATGAGTTAAAGGGGTAGAAATCCGGGGGATTTCACATAAACTGTTAGCCCAAACCTTTAGTTAGCCCGAACTCAAACCGCACCAAACCAAAACTGGCCCGAAACCGTTATTTTTCTAACAGGCCGTGTTTGGGTTGAGTGTTTTTTAGCCTAAAATCGCCCCAAACCGCACCATTGACATCCCTAGTTTGAACCCAGTAAAGGGCTCAAATCTGGCCTAAGGAGATTAGTCTGCTACTTCTCAGACTTGGCGCTTCTCAAAAGTGATGCCAGCTGAGAAGTCGCTAAGAAGACCATGTAGTGACACACAGTTGTCCTCATGCGACTTCCCAGTAAAGTAGCCTGGATAAGAGATTCAGCATATCCTTATGCAGACATCAATCTCTGCATTTAATTCAACATTGAATGCACAGAGGATCATTAAATGTTCATTGCTAGTGAGGATACTTCTTGTTCGTCCAAAGTATGCCTCGAGTATTGCATCTATCTCTTTTATCTCCCCAACTGTGGGCTGGTGTCACATTAGGATCAATCTAATGTTGACCTCTTGATTCACCAACGTGATCTCCAGCTGTTGTGAAGATCACACAGCTTAGCTTGTTGTGCAAGCTTCTCCGAGAAATCACCTCCACCCTTCATCTCATCAGAAGAGCATCGTAGGACTATGGAGCGTCTACTATCAATTTAGGTATAGATCAGCTATATAAACCTTTACTGTGCCTGATCATCGGTAAGACAAGAAAACTTGAATACTCCAGCCATTACTCTCATGCATTTACTCTTGAAGAACATTCTCTTCTTCATCCCCTCGAGCATTTGTTCCTCAAGGGTCTCTGATCCTCTTACTTGAACTGACTTAATCATTGGAGGTGGCTTCCCATCCTCAGAGGCGACCCACTTTCACCATTATTGTGGTCTCAGGAGCCAGATCCGGAACAAGAACGAGCCAGGGTGCCTAAAGTACATTTTCACCTCTGTAAGGCTCATTCCAATTGTCTAGTCAAAAGAAAAGAGATTTAGCATCACCACTGATGCTTTGGACCTATTTATAACTCATGGCATAGGTTGACAAACCGCTTTCCATAGAGCGAATTTGACGAACCAGCTGAAAACTAATTTAAGTCTTTTTTGAAGTCCAATACTTAGCTTCAAGAACCTTAGTCCACAGGTAAAGTAGCATCTACATTGACTTCATCATATTGGTCTCATTCACCATTGTCGAGTGCTTGAAACCCAACCCATAGATTGCCATACGTGGGCCGCGCATTGGCAGTCCACTAACCTGCTTTAGAAGAGGGTTCCGGCACGAATTTTATACCACCACCCTTTGTCTTTCCATAGTATATCTAATAGTCCCCACCCCCTTAAAAGCTACAAATTCTTCCCAAAAATAGAGGGGTGGGGTGGGGGCTGGCATGTCAGACCCAAAAAATTAAAAAAATGAATAAGGGAGAAATGCAATCAATTGAAACTCTACCCAAAATCCCACCCCCTCACCCAAAAAAAATGCTTAGACCAATCCCTGTTTTAAATGCTCTTTGCTAAGTACATTCCTACCTAGACTCTTACTTAAGCTTTAAAATTCTTGTTTTTGACCCTGAATCCTAATGAACCAAGCCAACCCAAGTCCAATTTGATTATCCTTGATTGGATTGGGTTGGGATGGGTTGATTGTGTAATTATCACAATCGCTGATCCTATACCTAATTGGTCCTATTCCTATCACTATCCTTGTCCCTAATTGATTGTGTCCTTGACCCTAACCCTTGTGTTCAGAAGCAGGGGCAGAGCTTCATAGAAGCCGGGGGGGACCATGCCTTCCTGATTATATATATATATATATATATATATATATATATATATATATATATATATATACTTAGTTTCTTTATGTTTTCCTTCTTCTTTTTTTTCTTTCCACGTGTGAAATATCTTTATTCCCCCCCCCCCCCAAATATTAGAAATAAATTTTAAAAGTAAAGATAATGGGTATATTTGGCATTCTCAATAATTATCCAAGGGTTACAATTAAAACCCTTTTTTTTTAAAACAGAAATAGATAATCCCAATTAGAAACTAATTCATGAATCCCTATTTATTCTCTCCACTTTCCTTCCCTATTTATTCTCTTCTCTCTCCTCACATGCAGGTTAGAGAAAACTTGAAATATCTCCCCTTTGGATGTCCATCAATAGATAATGTACCTTGTTAAACCTTACTAAGAAAAAACCCTGTGGGAAAAAATCTTAGTGAAGGAAAAAGATTATACATATCTAAATAATACGTATTGGTAGCTGCCTCATTAAAAACCTTACCAGGAAAATCCAGTGGGGCAAAACCATGGTGAAGGAAAAAAGAGTGCAGCACGTATTTTACTCCCCTTGATGAAAACATCATTAAGTATCTTTGAAGACGCACACTCTAATATCATATATCAGCTTCTAAATTTGAAGTAGGCAACGCCTCAGTAAATAAATTGTCAAGTTATCACTTGAACGAATTCAATGAACATAGATTTCACCATTTCATTGAAGATCATTAGTGAAGAAGAATTTCGGTGAAATATGCTTCATTCTATCTTCTTTGATGTATCATCCCTTCAATTGAGCTTTGCATGCAGCATAATCATCATATAATATTGTTGAAATTCCTTCTTCTAGTAGAAGACTGTATGCTTCATGAATGTGTTGTATCATTGACCTTAACAAAATGTATTGTCAACTTCATGAATCACTATTATCTCTGCATGATTTGAAGAAGTGACGATTATAGTTTTTTAATACCATAAAATAGCTAACATTCACCTGTGAATAAATAGCATGTTTGAGATCTAGTTTTATATAGATCAGATAAATATTTTGCATCTGCATAACAAGTAAGTTGATGTACACATTCATAAAATAACATAAGGTTAATAATTCCTCGAATGTACTGAAATATATGTTTTATAACATTTCAGTGTCTTCGTATTGGAGAAGAAATAAATCTTGCTAATATACTTATAGAAAATGCTACATCCAATTGTGTATTATCAGTAAGATATATTAATGCCTCAATTGCACTAAGATATAATACTTCAGGACCAAGAAATTCTCCACTGTTTTCTTGGGGTTGAAATGAATCTTTTTTTTTTTATTTTATATATTGAGCGATCTCACATCCATTGGGGTACTCAATGGATGTATTTTATCTAGATAAAATCACTTCAAAATATTCTCTATATAGGTTGATTGATGAACGAATATTTCATTCGTCAAATGTTCAATTTACAAGTCAAGACAAAACATTGTCTTTCCAAGATTTTCATTTCAACTTTTTTCAAATAATCTACTGCTTTTGCTTTTAGAAACTCTTCAGGAGTTCTAATGATATCAACATATACACTTATTATAACAAAGTTAGATCCATATCATTTAATAAAGACACAATAATAAATTAGATCATTTTTATACTCTTCATTTAGTAAATATCCACTAAAGAGATTATACCATATATGCCATGATCATCTTTAAAGCCTTATTGAACAAACTTCCTATGAATTTTTATGTGCTTCAAGCATTTTAAATCATTCAGGGATTTTCATATATATTTCACATTCGAGTGAGCCATATAAATAGGTTGTAATAATATTCAATAGACGCATGTCAAAATTTTTATATACTGCAAGATTGCATCCACCACAAGAAAACATGTTTCCATGTAATCAATGTTAGGCCTCTGTGAAAATTCTTGTGCCATAATTCATGCTTTATATATCACAATTTCATTCTTTTTCTTATTTCATTTTTCGCACGAAAACTCATTTGTACCCCACTGGCTTTATATCTTCATATGTTAGACTACAGGTCAACTTTTTCAAGTGAATTGCGTTTATACATTTTGGCCAATCATTTCTTCATTATATTCATCAACAAATTTATATTCAATATCCTCGTCTTGTTGCATTATTTCAACAAAAACATTATATGCAAAAATTGTTGTTGACAACTTTATATTTTCGGTTCTATCTTTTTCCTGCAATGACATAACTAATCGAGATCTCTTCATTATTTTCAGGTACCTAAACCTCTTCTGGGGTTTTATAGAAAGTTATGCCTTCAGGATCGTCATAATCAATTGTCTCCATATTATGATCATCTTGATCATTTTCTCCTTTCATTTTCTAGGATTTTATTCTTGGAACCGATTGATCTTCCACGTTTTAACCGTGGTTTAATTTCATTTGCACTGATAGATTGTCCTGCTGGGACATCAATCCTGATTGGAGCACTTGTAGTTGGAATATAAGATTTAGTAATTCTTAACAGTCAGCAAATCTGACAGTTAATTCATAATATTTTGTAAATGCATTATCTTTTAAACTTCAAGTTCACATTGCTCAGTCACGAGAATCAAATGGGATAATGATAATGCATTACAATCAATCTCTTTTTCCAACTGTTTATTATCTCCCCCTCATGTGGGAAAAATTAATTCATCAAAATAATACTCAACAAATACTGCTTTAAATAAATCTCCTATTCTTGGCAAGATATTGAATTATATAAGGAGATTCATATCCAACATATGTTCTCAACTTTATTTGGGACTCATCTTTGTGCGCTGTGGTGGAACAATTGGAACATAAGCTGCACATCAAAAAAATTTAAGATGAGAAATATTTAGCTTCTGACCATAAAGTCAATTGTAAAAGGGAGAATTTATGACGACCTTTTGGCCTAATGCGTACAAATGATGCTTTGTTCTCATAAACAATGGTTTAACTATTAATTTGAGACATTTAATAAATAATTTTGCCAAACCATTTTGGATATAAACATGAGCAACAGGCTATTCAACTAAGATTTCAGTTGTTATACAATAATCATAAAGCCTGAGATGTAAATTCATCAACATTTTCAAGACAAACTATCTTTATTTTATAATCCATAAATTGTGCTCTTAATATAATTATTTTAAGCAACAATCTCGCAAATACCAAATTGCGAATTCATAATGAACATACATATGACCATTTTATAGATGCATCTACTAAAATCATATATTATCTAAATGGTCCACATGATGGGTGAATGGGCTCATATATTTCACCATTTATACATTTCAAAAACGCAGAATGTTCAATCTCAACTTTAGCTGGTGAATATCTAATAATAGATTTCTCTTGAGAACAAGCAGCACAAGAAAATTCACTTAATTGAAGAATCTTCTGATTCTTCAAAAGATGACAAATGAATTTTCAATTAAAAATTTTTTTTCATCATACTTGATCCGAGATGGTCCAACCGGTCATGCCAAATAATAAAACTATTGGAATCAATGTTCATTTGATTTACCCAAGCATGTGTTTTAACCATGCGATATTCGTGTAATACAAATTGGGAGAAAATATCTAATACCTTTGTATAGATATTCACTTTTACCATTATTTGTAGTCTCAATCTGATAATCATTTTGGCAAATAGCTTGGAAATTTAATAAGTTTTTTTTAGACTTACGACAAATAATGAAGTATTCATAACCAATTTTATCTCCCAGATAATAATAGATTAGCTCTTCCGGAGCTTCCAATCAATGTTGTACTACCGATTTTTATATGAACATTGGCTTCCGCATCATCAAATAAGAGAAATATGTATATTTTTCTCTCAGTATAATATGCATTGCAACATATATGAGAATATTTACATTCTTCATCAAAATGAAACAAAATATATTAAAAGATATATAGAAAGTCAATAAAAAAAAAATTAGAATGGAAAAATATTAAATTTAAGATATACTAACTGTTGAAAACATGGATTGAGGTTTCCTAATTAGAATAGGATTATGTTTCCTCATAAGTCTAGAGTTTTATTTCTATATTTCTTTTTCCTACTTAGTATAGGACTTAACTAGGTTGTAACTATAAATACCCTATTGGGGTCTTCAGAAAACTTACTTTTAGAGGAGCAATTCCTCACATTACAACATGGTATCAGAGCAAGGTTTATTTGCATCCTACAGAGGTGCTGTAGAAATTTTTTTGAAGTTGCTATTCACTATCAGAGGAAGGTTTTGTTTTCATCCTACAAAAGTGCTGTAGAAAATTTTTTTGAAGTCGTTATTCACATGTTTGTTTTCTTTTCGGGTATCCTGGAAATGTATATTGAGTGATTAAGTGCATGTCTAGAAAAATTTTGTTTAAGGAGTCTGGTATTTAAGCGAACCAGTTGTGTCCCTCCAATCTTTTCTGAAAACTTTCCTAGTGTACTTTGATTCAACAATATACCAATTGGAGGTACATGAGGAGATACTTTTCACGTGAATTAGTGGGAGTAATTTTGAAAATATTTCACGGACTTTTTTCATAAATTTTGAAAAAGTTCAGGGACTTTTTGAATAATTTCTCCTTGTGATGATGGATGATCCCATATCTCCTTTATCTGGTACATTTGAAGAGTCTCCCATGTCTTCCATTCATAAAGATCGTGAGTTTTCTCAGCTTCAGATAACCACTGTGAAACTTAATGAGAAAAATTATCTTAGATGGTCTCGTTCAGTTTCCCTCGCTATTGGTGCTCGTGGTTTTACTGACCATCTTGATGGAACTTCTACCAAACCTTCCACATCTGGTCTGCAACTTTCCAAGTGGTATAAAGATGAATGCTTGGTCATGGGTTTTCTCATCAACTCCATTGAATCTAGCATAGCAAAGAGTTATCTCCTCCTTCCTGATGCGACAACTATTTGGAAAGTTACTAAAGATACATACTCCAGAGTTGGCAATGATGCACAGCGCTTTGAAATTATACGGAAAATCAATCAGTTACAGCAGAAGGACCTTCCTCTTTCTCAGTACTATAACACTCTTCAGGGATATACCAGACTTTAGATTTCTATGGAAAGTTTACACTGAAGAATGCTGAAGATGCTATTGCCTATCAACAATGGGAAGATAAACAAAGAGTTTATAATTTTTTGGCAGGATTGAATATAAAATTTGATCAAATTCACACACTGATCCTTTCTAGAGAGCCTTTCCCTTCTCTGGCTCAAGCCTATGCCATGGTAGATACCGAGGACAGTCAAAGGACAGCTATGGTACATACTCAAACATCTGATAGATCTGCATTGGTGGCTGGTTATGGCAATAATAAATCTAGTTCTGGTAATTTTTGCCCTCCAGTAATGTGTGAGTATTGTGAAAAAGAGCATCATACAAAGGACAAGTGTTGGAAGTTGCATGGACGTCTAACAAATTCCCGTGGAGGAGGAAGAAATGGAATCAAGGACAACAATCAAACATCTGCAAATCAAACTAGTTCTAACACCCTGATTACTCCAACACCTCTTTCCTCAGATGAGCTCCAACAACTTCGCCAATTGATGTCTAGACTTGACTCACTTTCTCCAGTACCGACTTCCAGTACGAGTATAGCCTCTATCATTGATTCCTCTGTTGATCTACAAATCCCCTCACAGGTATTTTTGGTTGTCACTCGACTCTAGAGCAACCGACCATATGACAGGCTCATCTACTTTGTTTCATACTTATTCATCTGTCCCTATTGCTCAGGATGTTCGAACAGCTGATGGGTCTCTCTCCCCTATCTCTGGGAAAGGATCTATTATCTGTTCACCTTCTCTTACCTTATCTAATGTCATGCATGTTCTTAAGTTTTCGGCTAATCTTTTATCTATTAGTAGCCTTACTCGTGATATGAACTGCAAAATAACTTTCTTTCCTTCTCATTGTGTGTTTCAGGACCTGGAAACAGGGCTTACGATTGGCAGTGGTAGATAGAAAGGGAGGCTATACTTAATGGATGGGTCCCCATGAGCTCTTTCTATGGTCTCTAGTTCCACCTTCCCTGCACTTTTTACCTTATTACAGTGGCATAGTCGTCTTGGCCACGTTCCTTTACCTATTTTGTCCAAATTATTTCCTGGTCTGATTAAAAGGTGCAATTTAAATGATTTTTATTGTGAGGCATGTATTTTGGTCAAACAGACCAGACATGTTTACCCTATTTCAGATAATCGTAGTAAAATTCATTTTTCAGTCATTCACTCTGATGTGTGGGGTCCTTCTCGGACCGTGTCTGTATCTGGTCATAGATGATTTGTTACCTTTATTGACTGTTGTACTAGGACCACATGGGTTTACTTCACCAAAAAAGTGACTTTTCTCGTGCTTTCAAAATTTTCATAATATGATTAGGATTCAGTTTGGGGCAACAGTCAAAATCTTTCATACGGATAACGGAACTGAGTACTTGGGTGGCGCATTCCCTTCCTACTTAGCCAACCATGGCCTCATACACCAAACTAGTTGCGTTGACACTCCACCTCAAAATGGGGTTGCCGAACGCAAGAATAGACATCTACCTGAGGTAGCACGTTCCCTCATGTTTTCTATGCATGTGCCTCTTTGGTTTTGGGGCGAAGCTGTTCTTACTGCGGCATATCTAATTAACCGAATGCCTTCCCGAGTCTTAGACCAACGTTGTCCCCTTGAGGTTCTTTTAGGTAAACCAGTCTTTACAGTCTCACCTAAGGTTTTTGGATGTGTTGCCTTTGTCCGGAACCACCATGTTCATGGAAAGTTAGATCCTCGTGGGTTAAAGTGCATTTTCTTGGGTTATCCTCCTACACAGTAGGGGTATAAGTGTTATCATCCAAGTTCTTGTTGTTTTTTCTTCTCTATGGATGTTGTGTTCCAGGAACAAATTCTTTTTTTTTCACCTACCCCTCTTCAGGGGGAGAGTTTTAGTGAAGAGGTTCCAATGTTGATTCCTCCTTTTGATATTTCTCCTGAGATTCCTACAGATGATCCTCCTTTGGAAGATGGAATGACCAGATAGGAACAGCTGGTGGATGATATACAGGGGGAGACTAGACCTTTGAAGACCTATCAAAAAAAAGCAACAAGTGACCCCTTCTAAACCAAGTCAGTCAAAAGCTTTGGTTCCTGGCCCTGAACAATTCGTTCCTCTAGGTGAGTCTGTCTTTGACCCTTCTTCTAATCCTACTTTAGACTTACCAATTGCATTAAGAAAGCAGCCTCGAACTTGCACCAAACATCTTATTTCCAATTATGTTTCATATCAGTCTCTATCTCCAGAATTTCAAAGTTTTATTTCCTCTTTGTCCTCGACTTCTATTCCTAACACTTGGCAGGAGGCATTATCTCACTCAAACTGGAAAGAAGCTATGGATGAGGAAATGCAAGCTTTGGAAAAAAACAAAACGTGGGACTTGGTGACTTTGCCCACAGGAAAGCATACTATTGGGTGCAAATGGGTGTTTGTAATCAAGTACAAGGTACATGGGACTATTGAAAGGTACAAGGCAAGATTGGTGGCCAAAGGTTTCACTCAAACTTATGGCGTTGACTACCAGGAGACATTTGCCCCTGTTGCCAAGATGAACACAATTCGTACTATTATTTCATGTGCAATTAATAAAGGGTGGTGTTTACAACAATTAGATGTGAAGAATGCCTTTTGGCATGGATTCCAAGAAGAGGTATATATGGATATACCACCTGGGTATTCTACTACAAAGACTTATAAGAAAGTGTGCAAGTTAAAGAGGGCTTTATATGGGCTGAAGTAATCTCCAATAGCGTGGTTTGGAAGGTTCCATAAGGCAATGATATATAATGGTTATAAGCAGAGCAATGCAAACCACACTTTGTTTATTAAAAGAGATGGTTGCCACACTATTATACTTTTAGTATATGTGGATGATATTGTGATCACAGGCAATAGTGAGGATGAGATTTCAGCATTAAATACATTTTTGGGAACTGAATTTGAGATCAAAGATATGGGAAAACTAAGATATGTAATGGATGGAAATAAGGATGTGATTGCTTAGGTATGATTTGGGATTGGGGAGTGCCCTACTGGTCTGTCCTTGGACATCGGAGGGAATATTATGGGATGTTCTCCGAAGATGACCATCGACGCTTTTCTGAATTATTGGATGACATACAGAGGGCTTTTCTAGATGTATGGCTAGGATGTCCCTGTCATATCAGACCCGAATCGGAAGGGCATTGAGGCCGAACGACCCATGGTAGTAGTGTGGATTTGTGGGCGCTCAAGACTGGTAACCATCCCGTGAGAGGACATAAATCGCATTGCAGATACCCAAAAGGGGCCATTTATTGGTAGGGTTGCAAATGGCTAGACTTGGGCTCACGGGCACTCAAGACCGGTAACCAACCCGTGAGAGGACGTGAGAGCTTCCCGTTTACTATTTGTGGATGACCAATAGGGTTGATGAGTCCGTAATCTGGGATTATGCTGACGCTACTGTGAAGGATACCGGAAAGGATCGTCGGGGGCGAGGAATGGACGTATCTGGATCTGAGTTGATATGACTGAGTAGATGACTTGCATTGGGCTAGGCTTTGCTGTGACATGCGCCAATACTTATACCAATGGTGATGTGAGAGAGTGGCGACTAAATCCCCAACCATGGTTTTGATGAGGACATTACCCAATTACCCCAGCAGACCCAAGATATCATGTATGATTGAGTGGGAGTGACAGACTACCCAAAGAAGTATGGTGCTATGACTTAAAGCATATCTACCATAGAGACTAGCATACTTAGAGTTAGATTCATGTTTGCATCATATGTCTCATATCATATTGCATCGTGCTATGCTGTGCATCATATGATTTATGTTATTATGGAATAACTTTCCTTGCTGAGTTCTTTTGAACTCACTCCTTTTTGCAACATATTTTGTTAGACTTTTCTGCAGGTACTACTACTGTTGACTATGACGGTCAAGACTTTGAGGACTAAGTTGGTGACTCATACCACCTTGGTTACGATGACTACATCTGTGAAGGCTATCAGTTCAAGACTCATATTTGTCAGGAGTAAATCCGGCCTGGCTTAGTTTCTTTTGATTATATTATTGAGGAGACATTGTATAAGTTAGAAGAAACTGTAACTTAGTTGCTTACCTTTTTATTTCCCTTCTTTGGAGATCTGGTTGTAATCTTTACCTTATTTCTATCTACCTTCCGCACACGTTTGTAGAATATATTTCCGCTATACTCTATAGTTGTCTTTTGATTTGGTACTTGTTAGTCCGCACTCTGATGTTCTTTGTGATCCTTCTGTGATTATTTTTTAACTTTTATTATTAGATTACTTGAATACCATAATTTGTTCTTGCTTTTGATTATATTATTGTGCTAAGTGGATATGATCGTTCCTAAACTGGATCTGTTGGGCTGTGGATCACTCCCGAGTAACCCAGATAGGGTACCCCCTAGGTAGATTTAGGGCGGGATGTGACAGAAAATATGACCGAACTTGGTTTATTCTTGGTTCGACCCTCGACTCCGGTCGGGACGAAGGGAATTGACTCGCTTCCGAGCGAGCCAGGTCCAGGAGGTAGCTTGTTGAGGAAGACAACTAACTCAGCCACAAGCACGCCCTAATCCGATACTATCGGAGTAGGTTGATCAACCTAATGACGACTAGCAGTTTCCGGCGGCTGTCACTCATCGCTATCATACGGATAACCATCAAATAACAATCGTGGTATCCTAGGAGTCATCTACTAGTCCAAACTAGTAGAAGTCTATCACTCAACGGATCTATCTGTTAAGATCCAACGACTACCCGAAGAAGGTTGGAATACATCCAACAATGAAAATTCAAAGGTGCACTCTATATAAGACATCACCTACTCACAAGGTAGACGACAGACGAAAACACTCAGATACTTACTATCTGAATCGTATTCTTGTTATTCATTCCTTAGTTCTATGCTCTAGCATAGCCGTTTGTGATTAAGTTCATCAACTGACTTAGCCTTCGGAGGTGGACTCCCGATCCCAGCGGTCGGGCCACATCTGACGCTTTATTTTGCAGGTCTTTCTCAGGAGATCTAAGAGCTGAGCAGATTTTGGACGCATCATTTGGCGCCATCTGTGGGAAGTGTTTCAGAAAGCTATGGTGACTAGATCAAGGGCAGCAGCAGCTCAGCGAGATGCTGGCGTCCAAATTCCCGGAGTAAACAATCCAGATATTCCAAAGGGAAGTCGACCCCTTGAAGTTGATGGGGGCCAGGGAGGTAATAATCCTCCAGATCCACTCCAGTATCAACTGAAACTCCAGATGTTGGAGATAAGTCAAGCACTCCGTGTGCTGACCAGACAAGTGGTGATACCACAAGCACCCGATCATCGTGATGTAGGAAGCCGCGCGTCACAACCGGATCAAAGACTGATCGATGAGCAGAATGTCGGTCAAAATTTCCGAGAAGGCGACCGATTACGTGCAAGAGAGCCTAGGAGAATTGAAGATCTCCCTTGGCGAGACGACCGGTACTACGGACCGCAAGGAAGTACGACCGATTCAAATACAAGGTTGGGTGCAGGAGTACGAACTCACTCACCAACTATCAGACGTGTTGCTCGAGAGAATGATCGTGTTGCTCGAGAGAGTGATCGTGTCGTTCGAGATAATGATCGTGTTGCTTGAGGGAGTGATCGTGTTGTTGGGGATCGGTCAGCACATATTGGTCAAGAATTGGCCAATATCAATCAAAAACTCAGACAACTGGCCAAACGAAGGATAACTGATGATATCTATTCGGTTATTCGAAACACTCCGTTTGCTGGGCCCATTGCCGGATATCAGTTTCCTCACAATTTCCGTCTGCCGACTTTTTCCACGTTCGACGGTTCGGTAGATCCCACGGCCCACATCAGTTATTATCGCCAGACTATGGCAGTTGCAGGTAATTCTGATGAAATCCTGTGCAGGGTCTTTGGTTCTTCCTTGACTAGAGCCTCACAGAAATGGTTCTCGAATCTCCTGTCGGGAAAGATCGTGGATTTCGACGAATTGACACGCAAATTCATAGGACAATTCCAGAGTGGAATCCAGATCAAAAAGACCGAGGAGACCTTGTTTACTATTAGACAAGGGAAGAATGAATCGATTCGGGAATACCTGAAAAGATTCAACAGAATTACAATGGAGATAGAGAATCTAGATGAGCAAGTAGCTAAAACTGCTTTGTTCACTAGACTCACAAACCGACGACTTTTGGAGTTATTACTTCAAGACATGCCTACCACTTATGCTGAATTGGTGTAGAGATGCCGGAAGCAGGCTGAAGTCACAGAGATCTTAGACGCAGGCCAGGGAGACAATAAAGTACCTGCAAAAGAGCAGAAGGCTCCTGAGAACAAGCAGAAGCTGAAGCAGAATGTTCGTGATCGGGTCGGAAAGCCTTGTCAGGCGTGGCGGCAAAGATCTCCCTACAAAAGCGAGTATACTCCATTGAATACTTCTCGGGCTAATATTTTAAATATTATCAAGAAGCAGAATATCTTGAAGTGGCCTCCAAAGCTTCCCACAAAGCCTGGAGAGCAGGATCGAGAAAGGTATTTCTGTTTCCACAAGGATTACGGCCATTATACCAATGATTGCAGACATTTGAAGGCAGATATTGAGAGATTGATATCCCAAGGACACTTGTCCAATTTTGTCGCCAGAAGACAAGAGGAACCACGAGACGCACGGGTAAAAAGGGACCGTTCGGTTAGCCCAGACCAACCAACGGAGGCTCCTCAGTCTAAGAAAGGTAAGGAGGTGATCGATACTACTCGATCACCAATCCTAACAATCTTTGGAGGTCCCAAACCCGAGTCACTCTGGAAGCTGAAAGCAAAATCCAAGTTCGTTGGGACTGGAGAAACGCAGAAGCGTAAAAGGCCGAATGGTGAGGGTTCGATCACCTTCGGCGAAGAAGATGAAAGAGGCGTATGTTTACCTCATGATGATGCCATAGTCATCAAGGTAGAGATAGCGCGCCGTGAAGTACATAGGGTGTTAGTTGACACCGGGTTTGCTGCAAACCTTTTATCTTATGCAGCTTATCAGAAGCTTAAGGTGGATGAAGACTTGATGGAGCCATCATCCACACATTTATATGGCTTTGCAGAATCGTCTGCAATAGCGGAAGGATCAGTCCAATTGGACCTGTCACTTGGAAGCTTCCCCAAAGAGGCTACCGTTCGGGTAAATTTCTTAGTAGTTCAAGATCTCCCGGATTACAACGTCATCCTCGGGAGACCATCCTTATCAAAGTTAGGGGCTATTGTTTCGACAAGGCACCTGAAAATAAAATTCCCGACTGAGATGGAAATCGATCAAGTTTCATCTGACCAGAGAATTTCTCGGCAATGTTATGTTGCATATTTAAAAGATAAGGAGGGCCCGAGAAAAGTAACTGCATTACCAATTGAAGTACGAGATGATTGGGACGAGGCAAAAATGCAAAGGCCCAAGCCGGTAGAAAAATTGGAAAAATCCAGTTGTACCCTGATGATGAAAAGAGAATTACTTATATCGGGTCTGAGCAGCTGGAAAAGTTCAAGGAGGAGTTGAAGTCTTTTCTTCAACAAAACAGTGATGTGTTCGCATGGTTTGCGGATGATATGCCTGGAATTGATCGGCAAGTTGCAGAGCACAAACTTTGGATAGATCCAAAGGTGAAACCAGTTATCAGAAGAGGAGATATTTCTCCATGGAAAAATACGAAGCCGTTCGGGGCGAAGTTGAAAAATTGAAGAGCTCTGGTTTCATCGAACCCATAGAATGCCCAATCTGGTTGGCCAAGGTGGTAATGGTCAAAAAGGCAAATGGGAAGTGGAGGATGTGTACAGATTACATAGATCTCAACAAAGCCTGCCCTAAAGATTGTTACCCGTTGCCCAGGATTGATTTGTTGATAGATGCAACAGCAGGATATGAAACATTGAGTTTCATGGATGCATATTCAGGATACAACCAGATCCTCATGAATAAGGAGGATGAAAAGTTTACGGCTTTCATGACTGATCGAGAGAGCTTCTATTATAAAGTCATGCCGTTCGGCCTGAAGAATGCAAGGGCTACTTATCAAAGGGCCGTCAACAAAATCTTCAAAGACTTGATCGGGAACAATGTGGAAGCCTATGTTGACAATATGTTGGTAAAGAGCACTGCAAGGATGAAACATATTGAAGATTTAACAGAGGTATTTTTAGTGCTGCGAAAATACCAAATGAAGCTAAATTCGGAGAAGTGTGTCTTCGGAGTTTCGTCAAAAAAGTTTTGGGGCTTTATGGTATCAAAAAGAGGTATTGAGGCTAACCTAGCCAAAATACAAGCTTTAATTGATATGGAAGCCCCTAAGACTGTTCGGGATGTGCAATGCTTAACAGGGAGAGTAGCCGCATTGAATCGTTTCATTTCAGAGTCGGGAGAAAAATGCCTACCTTTTTTCAAAGCACTCAAAGATTTGAGGGGTAGCAAGGAGGCAAAGTGGACTGAGGAATGTCAAAAAGCTTTCGAAGAAATGAAGGAGACATCGGGAAGATTGCCGCTATTGTCTCAACCCGAGAAGGGAGAAATCTTTCAGCTATATTTAGCAACATCCCCTTCGGCAGTCAGCGCAGTACTCGTTCAGGAAAAAGACAAGAAACAGTGGCCAGTCTATTATGTCAGCCACGTACTACTTGACGCGGAGACACGGTATTCTCAGATCGAGAAGCAGGCTCTGGCTCTGATGATAGCAGCTAGAAAACTACTGCCATATTTTCAGGCTCATCCAATCGAGGTATTTACTACTTTCCCCCTTTGTAAAGTTCTTCGTAAACCTAATTTGTCTGGAAGAATGGTGGCGTGGTCGGTTGAACTCAGTGAATTCCAAGTAAGCTTTAAGCCTTGAACGGCGATTAAGGCTCAAGACCGCCGACTTCGTAGTGGAAACTACTGCGCCAATGGAAGAAATTGCCGAACCCACTATCCCGACCGTTTGGGAGGTATATGTGGATGGTTCGAGTAACAAGCAAGGAGCAGGGACTGGAATTCTCCTGAAGAGCCCGGTAGGATTTATTATTCAATATGCACTAAGATTTGCATTTGAAGCAAGTAACAATGAGGCGGAGTACGAGGCCCTAATAGCTGGACTTAGATTGTCAAAAGCATTGGCAATAGCAGACGTGACTATTTATAGTGACTCACAGCTTTTTGTCAATCAAGTACTGGGGAGTATGGTGTTAAGGAACCCCAGTTACGTAAATATCAAGAAATTGTGCAAGTATTGCAGAAAGAATTCAGGAATTTGAAAGTATGTCAGATCCTAAGAAAAGAAAATATAGTGGCAAATGAGCTATCCAAATTAGCCAATGCCAAAGAAAGAAATTTAGACCCTTCGGTCTACATAGAAGAGATAACATTCCCAAGTTATCAAGAAAAGGAAATTTCCTATATTGAAGCGGAGCGTTGCTGGATGGATCCGATAGTAGAATATCTGAGAGATGATAAACTACCAAAGGATCCAAAAGACGCAAGATTAATCAAGGTGCGATCAGCGTGATTCATCATGCAGAATGGAAGGCTATACAGAAGATCTTATTCCGGACCCCTCTTGAGATGTTTGGGTCCCGAAGGATCGGGAATAGCTCTGGCAGAGGTGCATGAAGGAATTTGTGGTGCTCACATGGGCGGTCGGGCCCTAGCACACAAAATTTTGAGGCTTGGGTTATATTGGCCTAAGCTACAGCAGGCTGCTATGGAATATGTTCGTCAGTGTAGCAATTGCCAAATCCATGCTACAGTATCTAAACGCCTAGCTGAAACATGACTTCGATTCTAGACCCCATCCCTTTTGCTATGTGGGGAATCGATATCATGGGAAAATTCACTAAGGCGTCGGGCGGAAGGGAATATCTTATAGTAGCGATCGACTACTTCACCAAATGGGTCAAGGCAAGTGCCCTAGCAACCATCACTGAAAGAAAGGTGGAGAAGTTCATGCTCGAGTCAATCATATATCGGTTTGGGATGCCAAAAATAATCGTGACTGATCATGACACTCAATTCGACTGTCCACAATTTGAACAATTTTGCGGAGCATACTTGATTGAGCATCGTATGTCATTAGTGGCATACCCCCAAAGCAATGGCCAAGTAGAGGTTACAAACCGGACGTTACTTAAGGGAATAAAGAGAAGACTCGAAGCTAATAAAGCCTTGTGGGTCGAAGAATTGCACAATGTACTGTGGGCCTATAGAACTACGGTTCAAACACCCACAGGTGAAACTCCCTTTAAATTCGCTACGGATTTGAAGCATTGGCACCTGTGGAAGTAATGATTGGAACACTACGGGAAAGAGAGTTCGAAGAAAAAGCGAACGAACAAGGACTGATAGATAGCCTTGATTTGTTGGATGAAGTTCGTGCAAAAGCAATAGCACAAACTCAACATTATCAACGAAGGATAGCTTCACATTATAATTCCCGAGTGAAGAATCATCGGTACATAGAAGGAGACCTGGTATTGAGAAATACCTTAGCCTCAAATCCACGCCATCAAAGGAAATTGGACCCTTCCCCGGGAAGGACCATATATGGTTATTAACCCGGTCGGTTCGGGAGCTTATAAGCCACGTAACATGACAAACCATAAAGAGTTTGATCATTCGTGGAATGCCGGGCATCCAAAGAAATATTATCCTTGAGAAGATTATCGTTTTCATTCATGATGTAACAAATTTCAACTCAATCAATACAATTATCGCGTTTTCAACATACTGGCCTTTTGATTGGGGGGCATCATACAACACTCAAGATCGACCAAAGCAACAAAGTCAAAAGGCATCTGTTTAAAACCGAGTGAGTTCCTTCTCAAACTTATTGAATTTCTCCCGAAATTCTTAAGTAAAGGCATCGGTTTAAAACCCGAGTGAGTTCCTTCTAGAAGGCATCGGTTTAAAACCCGAGTGGAGTTCCTTCTCAAAACTTATTGAATTTCTTCGGAAATCTCTAAGTAAAGGCATTGTTTTGAAACAACTAAGACCTATTGCAACAAAGACTCAAGTGAATGACAAAGTTCAAAGATGAAGTTAATTCTTTATTTCTTTAAACGACTAGAAGGGGCCAACCTTTACGTCAAACATACATATGAGATTACAAGTGTAAAATCCGGCCTAATCCTAACCCTGACCCGGCCTGGATTTTATACTGTTGCAGGTCCGAAGACCCGAAGTGGTGGTAGAAGAGACCTGTGGGCCCTCTTAGTGGATGATTTGATGCTTGATGCTGAGCCTATGGACATTGACAATGATGCCCCTCACTTGAGCACATTGTCAGTATTGGGTGAAAATCTGCACATCGATGAAGATTGAATTAGTTGAAGCACTTCCCGAAACCCCGTGATCAATCCGAAGGTATTTTCTGAAACTAGACTTGTTGAATGACTTGTAGGAGAAAACCCCGCTCGATTCCCCCTCCCCCCCCCCCCCCCCCCCCCCCCCCCCCCCCCCCCCCTTGCCCCCCTGGCTCCCCCCCCCCCCCCACCACCCCCCCCCCCCCCCCCCCAAACAAAAGTCCCCCCCCCCCCCCCCCCCCCCCCCCCCCCCCCCCCCCCCGCGTGGGCCCCCCCCCCCAGATCAGGTATCGAGTGATCAACCTCCCACATAAACAATAACATAATCATGAACAATCACAACAAGAGTGCGGAAGATAAATCATAGATCCAATAAAGAAAGAATGAATCATAAATGAATCAGAATAATAGATATAATCAGAGTATCAAACAGATAAGTAAAGTGAAGCAAAAATCCCACTTTACAACCAGCGGAAAAGTAGCTCTAAAAGAATAAACTAGACAAAACCTAATCCCGAAGAACAAGTACATTGGGTAACTAAATTGTTCTCCACTTTATAGACAACATCCTTGTAAGTGTAAATCTCATAAATAGCACAAGGACGCTTCCACTCAATGGTCGGACTAAGCATCGTACGGAGCATAACCACCCGCGGGATCTTCGGAGTAATTGTGGTAACCGCAATCACCTTCCCGGAGATATGCCTCTTCGCCTTGCGCTTCTTCATAGGGACCGTCATAGTACTCGCACTGCAGGATAGTCTAACAACATTGTACAATAAAGGAATGAGTTTCAAGGAAACTCAAGTAAGGCGATTAAAAATCCATAATAACATAAATGGCAGAATTCCAGAACAATCATGAATGCAATATGATATGAGACAAACAATGAATGAATGAATCTAACTCTATGTATGCTGGTCTCTATTGGCAGACATGCTTTAAGTCATAACACCGTACTTCTTTAGGAAAGTCCACTCACATCCTCAACCATTTAAGATATCTTGGATTCTCTCACGGATCATTTCACCGGTCTCGAGCAGCCGATTGGTAATGGGTCCTTCATCCCTCGGGACAAACCTTGGCGGGGGGTTAAGTCAACACACTCTCTCACAACCATTTGGTATAAGTCTTGGCGCATGTCGGGGTAAAACCTAGCCAAATGCAAGTCTTCTACTTAGTTACATCAAGTCAGATCCAGATACTTCCATTCCTCGTCCCTGACGATCCTTTCCGGTATCCTTCACACTAGAGTCAGCGTAGTCCCTGACTACGGACTCACCAACCCTATCGATCATCCACATATGGTAAACGGGAAGCTCTCACGTCCTCTCACGGGTTGGTTACCGGTCTTAAGCGCCCGTGAGCCCAAGTCTAATCATATGCAACCCTACCAATAAATGGCCCCCACAATGTGATTCCTGTCCTCTCACGGATTGGTTACCGGTCTTGAGCGCCCATGAATCCCCATTGCTACCACGGGTCGTTCGGTCTCAATACCCCTCCGATTAGGGTCTGACATAACAGGACATCCTAGCCCAACACTCCTAGACAATCCTAGATATGTCATCCAACAGTTTAGGAAGGTGTCCAGAGGGCATCTCCGGAAACATCCCATAATATTCCCGTAGTAGTCCAAGGACAGAAGTGTCAAAAGGACACCTCTCCTTTCCAAACCATACCTAAGCATACACATGCATCAATTCATATCATCACATATATGGTAACTTCATATATGGAAAGAAATCAATAATTACAATCATTTGTATAACATTGGTAAGTAAATCATACATGAATCAATTCAACGTGAATAAATAATGCTACTGTAATCAAAGTTATGCAACAGTAGTATATCATTGTAAGAATCTAATTTAGGAATCATATCTATGATATTCAAATATAGAAACTAGATTCATGCTATCTATGTAATTAAGGAAATAACCATCCTTACCTTTTATAACTCGCAAAGGAATCCTAAGAAATCAAGTAAGATCTTGGCAAACTTGAGAAGAAGGTCCTAAACAAGTATATACAACATATTAGGAAAGATCCCTAACAGAAAAGATATCAAAACATCCGAAAGCGGACCAAATCTGAGGTTGCTGTACTCATTGGTCGAGTGGATTGGTCGAGTGGTCCAGTCGACCAATCAGTCGACCAATGCAGACAGTAGCCTAAAAAAACAGAGTTTTAAGATATGAAATCCGAATTTGGTGGTTCAAAAGGGTACTAATCAAGGGGTGGACTACATCAGTAGTATTCTAACAACTAGGGGACTTCAAAACACTAATCAAATCAAGGTATCAAGATCCAAATTAGGAAACAAAAAGTTACCATAATTAACTCAACCATGGATCTTGATGAATTTGAAATAGAAAACAAAGACAAGAGCAATAGGAGGATGGATCATTGCTTTCGGTAATGGAAACATGAAAACATACATAGATCTTCATGGAATAAGGCTTAGAAGCATAAATCTAAATAAGGAAATAAAACCTACCATATATGTAACTACCATGCATCATGAAGAACACATAGTAAGGTAGAAGAGAACAACTAGAGATTTATAGATTATGGATCATGGAAAGAAAACACAAGAATTAACTACTAACATGATCAACATAGAAGATCCAAAGAGATCAGAATTCAGATTAGAAGTTTAACAGAGATTAAATCATGGTTTGATCATGATTCCTTCAAAAGCTTGCAATGATCATGGTTAAGATCATTGTTCTAGCCTCAAATCCTTAGGATGATCATGAGAACATGTTCAGAGATGTTTGCAACAGAGAATGCAGCATCTCTTCTACTGTCTCAACTCAAAAAGGAAAGAAAAACAAAGATGGAGGAGAAGAAGAGAGAGTAAACATACCTTTTGATGTAAAAAGAAGAGTTTCGACGAAGATCCGTCAAGAAAACACCAAGGATGCAAGAGAGATGACTTGCAGAGGTCTTTGGTTCGTTCCAGAGAGTTTGGAGGCAGCAAATACGAAGTGGACTCGAGATTGGACTTAAATAGAGCAAGAACAACCTAATTGCCAAAGACAACACTCATTGGTCGAGTGGATTGGTCGACTGGCCCGATCGACCAATCGGTCGACCAATCGCTGACAACGAAGACCAAAACGGGGGAATTTGAAGGCCCCAGATCAAATCCAATCCAAAAGGGGTTTTGCACACAAGTCAAGTGACTTACCTAATAGGTAGAAATGCCTTCAAACCAAGATAGAGAGCACTCCAAGTCCATCAACTAATTAGATCTTCATCAGGATTCAGTTTCCATAAATAGAACCTCATCATCAACTTTCATGGATTCAAAGCCAGACACCAAGTCCTCTACTGGGATGGCCCAAAGCTGACTTCTTACTTTACTTCGGGTCATCGGACCTACAAATAACAAGGTTTCCGGGTCAAGGTTAGGGCTGGGTTTTACATTCTCCCCCCCTTAAAGAAATTTCGTCCCCGAAATTGAAAGCGTACCTGTGCTTCCAAAGAGGTATGGAAACTTCTCCTTCATATCTTCTTCCTTCTCCCAAGAAGCTTCTTCAGGGGTATGGTTCTTCCACCGAATCTTCACCAAAGGAATGGCGCGATTCCGCAGCTGCTTGTCCTTCCTATCCAAGATTTCGGCCGGTTCTTCATCATAGGTCAAATCAGCACTAAGTCCTTCAGGTGCTTGCTGCAAAATGTGTTCCGGATTCTCTATGTATTTTCGGAGCATCGAAATATGAAACACATTGTGCACACCAGCAAGAGGCGGAGGTAATGCTAATCGATACGCAACGGGTCCAACCTTTTCCAAAATCTCGAAAGGTCCAATGTAACGAGGGCTAAGCTTTCCCTTAACATTGAATCTCATCACACCCTTCATTGGTGAGACCTTCAGAAAGACTTTCTCTCCAACTTGAAATTCCAAATCGGTCCTTCTCTTATCGGCATAAGATTTACTGTCTCAGTGAGGCGAGACTTAATCCTTTCTCTTATCATATCTACCATAGCACTTGTAGCTTCAATCATCTCGGGACCTAAGACTTTTCTTTCACCTGTCTCGATCCAGTACAAAGGTGTCCTACAAGTACTTGCCATACAAAGCCTTGAATGGAGCCATGCCTATTGTGGCTTGATAAGCTGTTGTTATAGGCAAACTCAACCAAAGCTAGGTGTTCATCCCAATTACCACCCATATCCACCACACAAGATCCGAGCATGTCTTCCAATGTCTGAATTGTCCGCTCGGATTGTCCATCGAGCTGTGGATGATGAGCTGTACTCAAGTTCAATTGGGTTCCCAAGGCCTTCTGCAAACTATTCCAAAACCTTGAGGTGAACCTAGGATCACGATCCGAGACAATACTCAATGGCACACCATGCGGACGAACCACATTATCCACATAAAGCCTTGCTAGCTTATCCAAAGTATGAGTGATCTTCATAGGAATGAAATGGGCTGATTTGGTCAACCTATCAACAATCACCCACACGGTGTCATTGCCTTTACTTGTCCGAGGCAAGCTAGTCACAAAGTCCATGGAGATATCCTCCCACTTCCAACTAGGAATAGGAAGGGGTTGAAGTAATCCAGATGGAGGTTGTCGAGCGGCTTTCACACGTTGGCAAGTCTCACACTTGGCAACAAAATCATCAACATCCGCCTTTAGACCAATCCACCAAAAATGTTCCTTCAAGTCCTTGTACATCTTGGTGCTTCCGGGTGTCTGATGAAGGCCGACTTGGTGTGCTTCCTTCAATATTTCTTTCTTAACTTCTTCGTTTGCGAGGCACACACGGTCTTCCTCTAAACAACAAAGCACCATCCATGGATATACCAAAGTCGGGGTCCGACTCGGGATTCGAAGAAATCTTCTCAACTTTGATCAAAAACTCTTGATCGAGAACTCTGTGAGCAACAATCTTATCTCTAAGACCAGATCTTGCCGTCATGGCGAGAAAGAATAAAATCAGAATTCTCGGGAACGATTTCCAAATCAAAACTCTCAATAGAAGACCACAATGGTAAACTCAAAGCATTCAAATCCAAAGTCTTCTTCTGGTTCTTCCTACTAAGAGCATCGGCAACAACATTTGCTTTCCCAGGATGATCTTGAATATCACAATCATAATCGGAGACTAGTTCCAACCATCTCCTTTGTCTCATGTTCAACTCCTTTTGGGTAAAGAAGTATTTCAAACTCTTATGATCCGTGAAAATGGCAATCTTCTCACCGTAAAGATAATGTCTCCAAATCTTCAAAGCAAAGACAACGGCGGCAAGTTCTAGATCGTGAGTGGGGTAATTCCGCTCATAATCCTTCAATTGCCGAGAAGCATAGGCTACGACCTTGCCATGTTGCATCAGTACACAACCCAAACCAATCTTTGGCGCATCGGTATAAACTGTCATACCACCGGAACTATCGGGTATAGTCAAAACCGGGGCACTTGTCAATCTATCTTTCAACTCTTGGAAATTCTTCTCACAAGCGTCGGACCAAACAAACTTCTCTTCTTTCTGGTCAACTTAGTCATAGGAGCAGCCAACCGAGAAAAGTTCTCAATAAACCTTCGGTAGTAACCCGCCAATCCAAGAAAACTTCTTATTTCCGTTCTTGACTTCGGTCTTTCCCAATCAGCCACGGCTTGGACCTTTTCGGGATCGACACGAATACCTTCGGCTGAAACTACATGACCAAGGAATACCACTCTTTTAAGCCGGGAAATCACACTTGCTAAACTTAGCGAACAACTTCTTTTCTCGCAACCTTTGCAAAGTGAAACTTAGATGACTCGCATGCTCTTCTTCGCTCTTCGAATAGATCAAGATGTCATCAATGAAAACAATCACAAACTTATCAAGCACATCATGAAATACTCGGTTCATGAGGTCCATGAACACCGCAGGGAGCATTGGTCAATCCGAAGGGCATGACTCTAAACTCGTAGTGACCATACCGCGTTCGGAAAGCTGTCTTGAAGATATCACTAGACTTCACTTTCAATTGGTGATATCCGGACCTTAAGTCAATCTTTGAGAACACAACTGCACCCTTCAAGCTGATCGAAGAGATCATCGATTACGGGCAGCGGATATCTATTCTTGATAGTCAACTTATTCAACTCACGGTAGTCGATGCACAAGCGCATACTACCGTCTTTCTTCTTGACGAACAAGACCGGAGCTCCCCAAGGTGACACACTAGGCTGCACGAAACCTCTATCAATGAGCTCATTCAACTGATTTTGCAACTCTTTCAACTCGGTAGGAGCCATCCTGTACGGAGCTTTAGATACCGGTGCGGCACCGGGGACGAGATCAATAGAGAATTCGACATCTCTGTCCGGAGGCACTCCTGATAGATCATCGGGGAAGACATCAACAAAGTCGCAGACAACTCGACTTCATCGACTCTTTTCTCCACTATACCCTTGCCTTCGGATGAAGCATCATCCACTAGGGCATAGACTTGCATCGGTCTGAACGACACCTTCTTACAAACCCTTCTCTTTTCACCACAGAAATTCAAAGACCGGACTTCCACAAATATGGAACTGAATCTTCTTTGAGGAACAAAGGAACACGGCTTTGTGGGCTGTCAACCAATCGATTCCCAAAATAACATCGAAGTCCTTCATGTCAAGAATCACAAAATTGGCTTCCAAGTTCTTCTCACCAATCAACACGGGACATTTAGATAACCCCTTATCTAGTTTCACAACGGGACCAGTGGGTGTACTAATCAATAAACAACTAGACAACTTCTCGGGGATTAGGTTAGTCTTCTTGATGAATGCGAGATGACATGAGCGAATGAGATGCACCCGTATCAAATAAGACAAATGCGAGAAATAGAAGCGACTAACAATGTACACCTAATCACATCATGGCTTGGATCCTGCTCGGCCTTGGAAATCTGAAAACTCTACCGGAGGGAGGGAGCGGGAGCACTCTTCACCATTGGGGCGGGCTGCTGGGCGGGCCGCCCGGACGAGCACGAGCAAAATGACCAGCTTGCTTGCGGTAGAAGCAAGAGCAGGATTGCTTTGGATCCAACGGGGGTGGCTGCAACAGAGGGCTTCGAACAAAAGGCCTTGCACTTGCACTTGCACTAGCACTTGCACTTGCTGGTGGTCGATTTCCGCCATCTTGTCTAAACTGGCCGGGCTGCTGAAAACCCGTGTTCGACCTACACTCTTAGCACTGAAAGGTAGGAGTGGGGTAGGGTGTAGGTCTCACAAAGCGACGGTCATTGCGATCCACCAAACCAGAATTCCTTGACTGCCAAGGCTTTTGCACACGAGCACTTTCCTTCTCTGTTTCTTCCAACTTCTTCGAGTTACTGCACCACTTGAGCATAGCTCACTATAGGCTGGGCTGTGAGGTAAGCTTTAATGGCGGGCGCGGTCCTTTGAAGAACTTCTTTGCTTTGGCGAGGTCTTCCTTCAAAGAATGCGGAGCAAAGAAATGAAGCTCCTCGAACTTCTGTTGGTACTCCAACACGAGACGAGTTCCTTGAGTCGAGAATCATAAACTCGGCTTCCTTCGCATCTTTCACCGCCTCGGGAAAGTAGTTCATACAAAAAGCCTCTTTGAATAACTCCCAAGTTACAACTCCTGCATGCAAACCTTCCAAAAGCAGGACGAGTGGAGATCCACCATGCATCGGCTTCTTGTTGCAACTTCATTCGGCAAACAAAATCTTCGAGCTTCCGAGCATTGCAGATGTCGGAAAGCCTTCTCCAACTCACGAAGCCACTTGTTAGGAAACAAGGGGTCCTTGGTAACTCCGGTGAAAGTGGGTACTTGCATCTTGAGAAAACTCTCCATCAAGCGAGTATGAGGAGTTCCGGCTAAACCTCCCGCATTCGGGACTGCGGCATGAGGATTCGCATTAGCACCAGCCCGGGTCTCATTATGCGAGTCATGAAACCCACCAACATCTGGTTGAGCCCAGAGCTGCTTCTTTGCTGCATCATATTGCCCATAATATTGGCAATATCTACGAAACTTCCAACATTCGGGGCACCGGGGATCTCATGAGTACCACTGATCAACATTTGGTATCTCACCACCTCCATGAGGTACTTCACCACCTCCCTGAGGTATTTCACCACCTCCATGACCACTTGGATTCACCACGCCCACTTCTCGGAGTAACCATTCCGCAAAAACCGAGAACATCAAAATACCGAATTTCGAAGATTCAACATAAACCACAAGTCCAAATGATTTGAAAACTTAAATCATGCTCAAATATATCCATATAGTCATCAAACAATATTCCATAAGGCAAAAATCACATTTTCCAAAAATTCAACAGCAAATGAGGTCAACTTGTGACCATTGGTCGAGTGATTGGTCGAGTGACCCAGTCGACCAATGAGTCGACCAATGCAGACAGAATGCGAAAATTCGCATTATAAGCCTCATTTCCACATTCCAACCTCATTCTAACTTCTTCCAAAGGTGAGAGAGCTCTAGGGAAAATCTCCAAGAGTTCCCACAAGTGTTCTTGAGGTGATTTAGTGCTTCAACAACAACACCACAACACACCATCTTCACAAACAAGGTAAATTTCTCATTCTTTCTTCCATTTTCATCTTCTCATGCTTGCATTTCAATAAAACCATGTTTTACTTGTATCCAATGCTAGAAATCATGCTTAGGAATGCTTAGAAACATATTCCCTAGGTTTTAAACACAATGCCATGCATAGACAACAAGTTTTAACACATTGGTGCTCATCTCGCAAAGTTTTATACCGAAATCGATATCTTTAGAAAAATTTCGTTTTCTCTCAAACCGCTTGGAATTTTTGCACGAGATCAAATGCTACATGCTCAAGATGACATTGTAGATAGGTCCATACAATTTGATTTAACCAATTTCAACTTTTCAAAAATCCAATTTTGACCTAAATTGCAAAATCCCCAAATTTCCTTCTTGCTGAATTTTTCGCTTTAATCCAAGTTTTCGATCGATTTTCATCAAAACAACTTCATAGACATGAAATTCCAAGTATTGCGCACATGCTAGTATGTTCAAATCAAATTTCCCCCAAATTTGAAATTTTCCGAAAAAATTACGAAAATACCCTTTTGGCTCAAATCTTAAAATAGCACTAATTGGAATTGTCTCTTGTCTCTTTCACGGATACACTATGCGAGAGGGGAGGGCGAGGAGGAGGTAGAGGTCGTGGTCGCATCGTAGGTGCTCTTAGGGGCGAGAGGTCGGGTTCCTTTCGAGCCTAGACGGGAGGTTAGGAGACCGGACATGTTTGACACACCTCGGGCCGAGTTCTGTCTGAGGCCTACTTCGATTCTTGCAACATCGAGATGGGACGTCTACTTCACTTACGCCAGCTCGGAGCCTTTAGGATTCGGCGGAGGTTCGACACATTACGGTGGACTCATCTCTTCACCGAGGATCTACCGGTATACCGGAGCTAGTGAGGTTGTTCTTCGGCAACCTTACTTACACGAGAGGGAGGCTCGAGGCCAAGGACATCCACTTAGACTTGTCCTCGGGAGCGGGGGTCTTCCCGGACTCGGATTCGCTTCTCTACCCGGACAACGGCTGAGATCTTACGGGTTCCTTACTATCCACGGCGGTGTGTGTGGATACCTGCGGGAGCGGATCGGGACAGCCATCGATGCCGTACGAGCTTCGCGAGATATGCTCTACGCTATGGGATAGCCGTCGATGCTTCACACCGTGGACTAGCGGACGGATGACGGGTTCTGCACGTATTATCGGTCGCATAGTCGGCCGAAACATCATGCCGAAGCCGGACATCACCATCGGGTCACGGTGATGGAGGCCTTAGTCATCTACCGCATCTACATGGGCTTCGAGATCGATCTCTCCTACATCATTCAGCGGGTCATGCTTTGGACTTGGTTCTGCGGCCTAGCATGCGGAACCTTTGCTATGGGAGGCTTCGACTTTGATCTTCGGGCATTTCGGGGTGAGTTTCGAGGATACACCGGTGGACACTAGATCACGGGGATACCCTATTGGGACTCGGACCATTCGTCGGATGAGACTACGGCGATCGAGAGAGATCTCCTGGTCCGGAGGGTGAGGATGATGATGATTCGGAGGATGAGGATCGGGGATCGAGAGGATGGAGGAGAGGATATCGGTCTGATAGTGATGATCGGGCCGGAGATGATGCGGATATGCACGAGGCTGAGCACAGTGCATCACGAGTTTCCTTCATCACACTTCGAGGTAGGTGGCCCTTCGCATGCGGTTCCGGAGACTTCGGATCTTGGAGCACGGATGAGATCGATGACTTCCATGCTAGAGAGGATGGAGGTCGGACGGGAGCAGATGTACGAGAGGATGGAGTCACGACGGGATAGGATAGAGCATCGGGTGACTCGGGTAGCGAGAGGAGTTCGGAGCATACGAGAGATCGGAGCGGATCACCTAGATAGACTGTACCTTAGGATTTCCATTTATGCATTTCAGATGTAATCGTTGTAAAAACTTTTGAAATTAATGAAGTTCATTTTGTTTCTCTTTAATTATTGTATGTTATGCAACTTTCTTTTCCTTGCATTAGTGACATTTGTTCAAGTATAATTATGGTATGTTATTCGAGAAATGTTCTGTTATGCCTCAAAGGTCAAGTTTCTAATTCGGTGTTCTATTATTCACTTCTAAGAGTAGAAGAGTCATTTCGGATCAATGACTCGGGAATGTTCAGTTGTTGTCTTTTGTGGTTAGGATCTCCTCGAACCTTGGGCTCCGATACCAATCTGTCACGCCCTCCCGGCCCGGTACCCTATCGGCATACCCGAGGAGTGTGATCCACGGCCCGAAGATCGGGTATCGAGTGATCAACCTCCCACATAAACAATAACATAATCATGAACAATCATAACAAGAGTGCGGAAGATAAATCATAGATCCAATAAAGAAAGAATGAATCATAAATGAATCGAGAATAATAGATATAATCGGAGTATCAAACGAGATAAGTAAAGTGAGGCAAAAATCCCACTTTACAACCAGCGGAAAAGTAGCTCTAAAAGAATAAACTAGACAAAACCTAATCCCATTAACAAGTACATTGGGTAACTAAATTGTTCTCCACTTTATAGACAACATCCTTGTAAGTGTAAATCTCATAAATAGCACAAGGACGCTTCCACTCAATGGTCGGACTAAGCATCGTACGGAGCATAACCACCCGCGGGATCTTGAGTAATTGTGGTAACCGCAATCACCTTCCTGGAGATATGCCTCTTCGCCTTGCGCTTCTTCATAGGGACCGTCATAGTACTCGGTACACTGCGGGATAGTCTAACAACATTGTACAATAAAGGAATGAGTTTCAAGGAAACTCGGTAAAGCGATTAAAAATCCATAATAACATAAATGGCGGGATTCCCGAACAATCATGAATGCAATATGATATGAGACAAACAATGAATGAATGAATCTAACTCTATGTATGCTGGTCTCTATTGGCGGACATGCTTTAAGTCATAACACCGTACTTCTTTAGGAAAGTCCACTCACATCCTCAACCATTTAAGATATCTTGGATTCTCTCACGGATCATTTCACCGGTCTCGAGCAGCCGATTGGTAATGGGTCCTTCATCCCTCGGGACAAACCTTGGCGGGGGTTAAGTCAACACACTCTCTCACAACCATTTGGTATAAATCTTGGCGCATGTCGGGGGTAAAACCCTAGCCAAATGCAAGTCTTCTACTTAGTTACATCAAGTCGAGATCCGGATACTTCCATTCCTCGTCCACGACGATCCTTTCCGGTATCCTTCACACTAGAGTCCGTCCTAGTCCCCGACCAACTCGACTCGGACTCACCAACCCTATTGATCATCCACATATGGTAAACGGGAAGCTCTCACGTCCTCTCACGGGTTGGTTACCGGTCTTAAGCGCCCGTGAGCCCAAGTCTAATCATATGCAACCCTACCAATAAATGGCCCCCACAATGTGATTCCTGTCCTCTCACGGGTTGGTTACCGGTCTTGAGCGCCCATGAATCCCCATTGCTACCACGGGTCGTTCGGTCTCAATACCCCTCCGATTAGGGTCGACATAACAAGGACATCCTAGCCCAACACTCCTAGACAATCCTAGATATGTCATCCAACGGTTTAGGAAGGTGTCCGGAGGGCATCTCCGGAAACATCCCATAATATTCCCGTAGTAGTCCAAGGACAGAAGTGTCAAAAGGACACCTCTCCTTTCCAAACCATACTTAAGCATACACATGCATCAATTCATATCATCACATATATGGTAACTTCATATATGGAAAGAAATCAATAATTACAATCATTTGTATAACATTGGTAAGTAAATCATACATGAATCAATTCAACGTGAATAAATAATGCTACTTAATAATCAAAGTTATGCAACAGTAGTATATCATTGTAAGAATCTAATTTAGGAATCATATCTATGATATTCAAATATAGAAACTAGATTCATGCTATCTATGTAATTAAGGAAATAACCATCCTTACCTTTTATAACTCGCAAAGGAATCCTAAGAAATCAAGTAAGATCTTGGCAAACTTGAGAAGAAGGTCCTAAACAAGTATATACAACATATTAGGAAAGATCCCTAACGAAAAAGATATCAAAACATCCGAAAGCAGACCAAATCCGGAGTTGCTTTGTACTCATTGGTCGAGTGGATTGGTCGAGTGGTCCGGTCGACCAATCGGTCGACCAATGCGAGACGATAACCTAAAAAAACAGAGTTTTAAGATATGAAATCCGAATTTGGTGGTTCAAAAGGGTACTAATCAAGGGGTGGACTACATCAGTAGTATTCTAACAACTAGGGGACTTCAAAACACTAATCAAATCAAGGTATCAAGATCCAAATTAGGAAACAAAAAGTTACCATAATTAACTCAATCATGGATCTTGATGAATTTGAAATAGAAAACAAAGACAAGAGCAATAGGAGGATGGATCATTGCTTTCGGTAATGGAAACATGAAAACATACATAGATCTTCATGGAATAAGGCTTAGAAGCATAAATCTAAATAAGGAAATAAAACCTACCATATATGTAACTACCATGCATCATGAAGAACACATAGTAAGGTAGAAGAGAACAAGTAGAGATTTATAGATTATGGATCATGGAAAGAAAACACAGTAATTAACTACTAACATGATCAACATAGAAGATCCAAAGAGATCAGAATTCAGATTAGAAGTTTAACAGAGATTAAATCATGGTTTGATCATGATTCCTTCAAAAGCTTGCAATGATCATGGTTAAGATCATTGTTCTAGCCTCAAATCCTTAGGATGATCATGAGAACATGTTCAGAGATGTTTGCAACAGAGAATGCAGCATCTCTTCTACTGTCTCAACTCAAAAAGGAAAGAAAAACAAAGATGGAGGAGAAGAAGAGAGAGTAAACATACCTTTTGATGTAAAAAGAAGAGTTTCGACGAAGATCCGTCAAGAAAACACCAAGGATGCAAGAGAGATGACTTGCAGAGGTCTTTGGTTCGTTCCAGAGAGTTTGGAGGCAGCAAATACGAAGTGGACTCGAGATTGGACTTAAATAGAGCAAGAACAACCTAATTGCCAAAGACAACACTCATTGGTCGAGTGGATTGGTCGACTGGCCCAGTCGACCAATCAGTCGACCAATGCTGAAAGCAAGACCAAAACAGGGAATTGAAGGCCCAGATCAAATCCAATCCAAAAGGGGTTTTGCACACAAGTCAAGTGACTTACCTAATAGGTAGAAATGCCTTCAAACCAAGATAGAGAGCACTCCAAGTCCATCAACTAATTAGATCTTCATCAGGATTCAGTTTCCATAAATAGAACCTCATCATCAACTTTCATGGATTCAAAGCCAGACACCAAGTCCTCTACTGGGATGGCCCAAAGCTGACTTCTTACTTTACTTCGGGTCATCGGACCTACAAATAACAAGGTTTCCGGGTCAAGGTTAGGGCTGGGTTTTACAGTAATGGAATTCGAAATTACACTAAATCTCTTCCCATTTTGCCCCTACCTTTTTGGAACTCGTGAATGAGGACCTAAACTAATCATTGGCACTCCAGAGCTCGAGGTTGGACACTCTCTTGGGCTATTCCTTGATGTTTGGGAAGATCTTTGACTCCAATCATTATTGTATACACTAATCATCAACTCAAGGTATGATTTCTTCTATTCCTCTTCTAATCTATTCATTTTTTTTTTATCAATTAATGATCTTGAAACCATGGCCGAAGTGCGGCAACCTTGCAAACACTTAACCATGAGTTTTCCCCCTTTCAATTCCTTAATCCTCCCCCACTCTTGCTATGCTATGATTCAACTGAGATTAATTGCACTCCATCACTTGATTTCTATTCAATCTAACCTACTTTGATTCAAATCTGATATGTAGATGCATGATAAGAAGATTCTAGCTTGATTCTTAACACTCATTTGATTGATTTCTATCATCCTTTACAATTTCTATCAATTCCAATTTAATTCTTGCTAGGTATCATATAGAACCTCAAATTTCGATTTGGGTATTTTTGATTGAACCGTTGGATCATCATGAAATTTGTGTGTAGTATCCCCTTACTTTTATAAACATGCCCTCCAAATTTCATGACGATCGGAGCACCAAAAGGGCAGTTTCGGATCAAGTTTCCATTGTTGTCCTGAAGATAACAAGTCTTGGTCGACTGACAGTCGACCCAAGCCATCAACCAAGAGTTGTTAAGGCCCTGTACTCAGCTGAATTGATCCATTTGAACCCCGATTCAATTGCTTTCTTCTCTGACATTACTTGTATGATTATCTAGGGTATCAACACTGATTTTGGGACCATACTTGGTAATCATTGAATCTATTTACAAGTGGATTAAGGTAAGGACAGTCGTTAACTCCAGTATGTTAATTATATCAACATGCTTACATTATGGGAGCTTAATGGTTATGTTCATATGAATATTCCTTTACTATACATGACTGTTATGTGTTTTCTTATCAGTAATAGAATGTATATATCATTTAGAATATCATGTTCAGTTTTACTTTATGATTTTATATATGATCAATCATGTTATGCTATGTATTTGTTTATATGATGAATCATTGATTTAGTATAATATGATGAGATTTAGTTTGTGATTGACTACGTATGACATAGGACTGGGAAGTGTCCTTCCGACACTTCTGTCCTTGGACATCGGAGGGAGTAGTATGGGATATTCCCCGAAGGTGTCCATCGACGCTTTCCCGGGTTGTTGGATGACATATATAGGATTGTCTAGGTGTATGGTTAGGATATTTTTCCCTTGTCGTATCAGACCCGAATCGGAAGGGTATTGAAACCGAACGACCCGTGGTAGAGTATGGTTGAAGGGCGCTCAAGACCGGTATCCACTCTGTGAGAGGACTTGAACTATACTGCGGATACCTGAAAGGGGCCATTTGTTGGTAGGGTTGCAAATGGATAGACCTGGGCTCACGGGCGCTCAAGACCGGTAACCAACCCGTGAGAGGACGTGAGAGCTTCCCGTTTACCATTTGTGGATGACCAATAGGGTTGATGAGTCCAACGTCAGGAGTTGGTCGGTGCCATAGGGAAAGTATCCGTATCTGACATGATACGACTGAGTAGATGACTTGCATTGGGCTAGGCTTCGCCGCGGCATGCGCCAATACTTATACCAATGGTGATGTGAGAGAGTGGTGACTAAATCCCCAACCATGGCTTGATGAGGACCTTACCCAATTACCACGGCAGACCCAAGATATCTTATGATTGAGGGGGAGTGACTGACAACCCAAAGAAGTATGGTGCTATGGCTTAAAGCATGTCTACCTTAGAGACTAGCATACTTAAAATTAGAATCATATTTCATCATTGTCTCATATCATATTACATTATATTGTGACTTGTGTTGAATGAACTGTGTATTATGAAACGACTTGCCTTGCTGAGTTCTTTTGAACTCATTCCTTTTGTGCAATTTGTTAGATTATACTGCAGGTACAGAAGACCTTGATGGCACGTCCTATGACCCGAGCTATGATCCCGCATACTACACTTCGGGTGATGGCTACGCGGAGAGTCAGGATTGCTATACCGAGGAGGATTATAGTGTGTACTAGGGTTAGCCCCACATTAGTGAGGGAGCGGCCACGTTGGGTTTACTTTATCCACACTTTTGAAGAAGAAATCATTAGGATAGAAGAAACCTATATGTAGGCCCCATTTCCCTGGATAACTGTAATCATTTGGATATCTTCACCCTAACTATTATGGTTTGTTCTCAGCATGGATTGTAACTTAACTTTATTAACTATATATCCGCTATTTCTGGAGGAGTGACTTCTGATCACTTATTCTCTTTGAGACTATCTCTATATGAAGTTTACATTTAGTATTTCCGCACTCTGATTTACTATCTTCTCTTATTCAATTGATCTATTTATTGCTTGTTTTATACATTGATTATATTGTTCATGATTATGTTATCGTGTATGTGGGAGGCATGGCCGCTCGATCTGGATCTTAGGGCTGTGGATCACATTTCAGGTATGCCAGATAGGATACCGGCTGGGTGGATGTGACAGAGTGGTATCAGAGCCCAAGATCAAGTAAGGCCCCAACCACAGAAATGATAACGGAACATTCCGAGTCATAGATCCAAGGTGACTCAATTACTCTTAAAAGTGAATAATAGATAACTTGGACTAGAAACCTGATTAACGAAGCATAAGTGAATTGTTGAATAACATACAAGAATTATAATTTAACAATCTTCACTTAATGAAATGAAAAAGAAAGTGAATAACACACAATAACAGATGAAACTGAAATAACTTTCATTAACTTAAATAAGTTTTACAACGGGTTACATATGAAAAGCATAACTGAAATCATAGTACAATCTATCTATCTAGGAGATCGTCGTCGGACTCTGGATGTCCTGACATCCTCAGTGATCTGAGTGAGCTGAGACTGCATCTGATCCTCGCTCGGACTCTATCTGTGCAAGCCTCCCCTCAAGCCTCTCATACATATGTGACTGGCTCGCCTCCATCCTCTCATATATCTGAGTCTGCCTGGCTCCTAAACTCTCGAACAACTGCTCCTGCCTAACCCCCATCCTCTCCATCATGGAAGTCATAGATTGCATCTGAGCATACAGATCCGGTGCCTCTGGTGCAGCCTGTGATGAACCCCCAGTCTCAAACTATGATGTGGGAACCCCCCTGATCATCAGGACCGACCTCCTGCATACCTATATCATCCCCAGCCTGATCCTCTGCTGGAATATTCTCACCATCATCCTGGGAATCCGACTTGTCACCTATCTTGGGAGATCTGCCAACTCGATCTAACTGCATGAGTCCAATAGTCCTCGTGCCAATGGAATACCCCGCACCTCCAACAACTCTATCCTCACCATCCAGATCTATCCCGAAATAACTGAAGATGCGTGTCAATAAAATCCCAAAGCAAAGATTTCTGACACCTAGATGCATGACAACCTCGATCATAACATTCTGTATAATATAAGATAGATCGATCGATCTCGAATCCCATATAGATCCGATAGATGAGTAAGGCATCCATCACCGTAACCACATTATGATGTTCTGCTCTCGGTATGATGTTCCTCCCTACAATCCGACCGATGACTCTGGCCGATGCAATCATCTCACCGCTGTTTCTAGGATAATAACACCTACCATCATCCCAAAGTGTCATGCATATCTCAAGCAACTCGTATGGAAGCATATGTCTGCTGAAATCCTCCCCTACTGATATCCACACACATGCATGTGGACAATAAGGAACCCCGAGAATCTCTGCTAGTGTGCGAGTAGTAAATCTAATCTGAGTCTCCCTGATCTGACTCGCTATCACTAACTCCATCGGATCAGCTCGCCCCTCCACAAATGAAGTCAAATTGCTGTAAAACAGCCGAATTAATTCTGGGTACACAGGCAAATCCTCAGTAAGTAGGTGTGTCCAAGACATCGAATCTCTCCCCGATCCAAAAAGTAGTCAACTCTGCAGCCCGAAATGGTCGCCCGTACTCTATGTGACAATGCCCAAAGTATGCATCGTAAAGAAACTCGGCCAATGGTGTGACGAAGCAATGTCGATCAATCACCTCCGCTCGTGGCAGCAAAGGCACCTGACCTCTACCTCTCCTGGCACCTACTACCCTACCTCGAGCGCGACCACCTCGTCCTCGTCTCTCCATAGAGTATAAATATCTGTAGAAAAGATCAACAAGTCAATGTTAGGAGATTAACCAAAATTGGATATGAAGGGATTTTCGTAACTTTTCGGAAATTTTCAAATTTGGGGGAAATTCAATTTGAGTATACTGCCATATGCACAATACTTAGAATTGCATGATTGTGGTGTTTGTTCGAAGAAAACCGGTCGAAATCGCGTCCTAAAGTTGAAAATTCAGCAAGCTAGAAAAGAGGAATTTCGACGTTTAGGTCAAATTTGGGGATTTTTGATATTGTTGAAATTGGTTGAAATGAATTGCTTGGTAATTTGTAGCATATCATTTGGAATGTGTGGCATCAAATTTGGTATTAAAACTCCTAGCGGTTTGGGAGAAATCGAATTTTTCCTAATTTGGAAACTTTCGGCTATGTTAGCTAGATCAAGTTGAAAATCCGTGTTTGCTTGTTGTTTAAGCGTTGTTGTTGCATGTAAACTATGGGTTTTTGTTTTTAAGCATGCATGAACATGTTTCCATCTTAGAACAACAAGTTTAACATGGTATTTTGAGAAATCTAAGTAATGAAACTATTTGAGAAGATGATGAATAGTGATTTACTTACTTGGTTGAGCAATGCTTGATGTTTTGATGATGTGGAAGCCTCAAACCACTTGGAATCTACTTAGAAGTGTTTGCTAATACGTTCTCCAGAGCCCCTCCACAAGAGAAATGAGTTAGAAATGAGAAATGAAGGAGAAATGAAGTTAAAAAGCCTGATTTTTCGTTCTTGTTGGGCTTGGTCGACTGTAGGCTATGAAAAGTGAGAAAAATGGAATTTTTGATGGAATTTTTGGATTTTGACCAATGTTTGATTATTTGCTTGGTATATTGATGGATCTTTGAATGATTTGAGCATTTTAATCATGTGGTCAAGTGTGTTTTGACGAATCCTCGTATCTCGTTGTGGTCAATGTTCTTTTGCAGAATGGTTTTACTGAGAAGTCGTCTTGTCGGCTCCGGTAGTGCCGGAAATGAGGAGACGCCTGCTGGAGGGTCTAACCAACAGACCCAGGAGGACAGCCATACTACCAATGGCATCCCCAATGCCCCTGACAATGAAAGCTTCAAGGACATTGCAAGGGTCATGACCAACATGATGCAACAGCAGCAAGCTCAGCTCAACCAAATGATGATTGGTTTTGTGAATTTGAGAGAAGAGAACCGTGCTAGTGGGTTTGGCAGTGCTGGCTTGGCGGCCCCGTATGTGGAGAGGTTCACAGGAACCCCGCATACCCGGCTGATGGAGAGTTTCTTGAAACTACAAGTGCCATCTTTTACTAGTGTATCAAAGGACGTTCTGTTCCCTAACAGATGGCTGAGGGAACTAGAAAAGGCCTTCCGGAACTTGCAGTGTACGGATGCTCAAAAAGTGCTCTTCGCCGAGCAGAAGCTTCAGCAGGAAGCGGATGCATGGTGGACTTCTTCTCGCCCTATTCTTGAAACCCTCCATGGTGGTGTTGTCTCTTGGGAAATATTTAAGGAAGCCTTCTGTAAGAACTATTTTCCCGAGGCTATGAAATATGCCAAGGAGTCTGAGTTTATGGCATTGGCCCAAGGTTCCCTTTCTGTGCTGGACTACCAGTAGAAATTTGAAGAGTTATTCTTTTTCGCCCCTGACTCAATGAAACCTGATAATGCAAAGGCAAAGAAATTCTTCAAAGGACTGCAGCCATCTTTAAAGACGTACCTCACCCTTCTCCCTCTTGAGAGTTACGCCCAAGTGGTTCAAAATGCAAAGAAGCTGGAAGAAGCGGAAAGAGAAAATGCACGAGTTCAGAGGCCTTGGCAGCCTAGGCATCCCGGTCTTGTGGATCACACCGAGCATCAGTTTGTGAGGCCTTCACCATATCCCACTCCTGCCTTCTAGCCTAGGGGTGTGGGTCAAAGTTCCGGTACTACTCCTGTGGGCCCTCGTGGCCAATATAGTGGAGCTCGACCTACGGGATTTGTGCAGCCTTCCCCACCTGGTGTGGTTTCCCCTTGGCCTGCTTTTCAAAGACCCCCTTTGGTAGCCGCCCCTGTTGGATAGAGAGATCTTGTGTGCTTCCTTTGCAAGCAGCCCGGACATTTTGCTCGCTTGTGTCCGAAAAAGTCCGCCTTGCCTAGTGTTTCTGCCCCTACCATGAGAGGTGCTCCCACTTCTGTTCCTGCCCCTGCCCCTCCTTCTGGCAGAGTATTTAGCATTTCCGGTACTGAGCAGGACCCTTTCCATGAAGTTGTAACAGGTACATTCTTAGTCGCTTCTTTTCCAGCATTTGTGTTGTTTGATACGGGTGCATCTCATTCATTCATTTCATCTACTTTTGCTGTAAAGACTAACCTAACACCTAGATGTTTATCTAGTTATTTGTCAATTTGTACCCCTGTTGGGTCTGCTGTTAAACTAGATAAAGTGTTAGAGGAATGTCCTACTCTTGTTTGTGGGTTGAACTTGAAGGCAAATCTAGTGTTGTTTGATATGAGGGACTTCGACGTCATTTTGGGAATTGACTGGTTGACATCCTACAACGCTCGTGATCCCGTGCTCTTCTAAGAAGATCTAGTTCCGATTGGATGGGAATTCAGTTTTCGAGTTCCAAGGAAAGAAGGGAAGAGTGAGCAAGAAGACTTTGACTGCTTTAATGCAAGTCCACGCTTTGGTGGAAGATGCTTCATCTGGAAACAAAGTCAAGGAAAGGAAGAGACTTGAAGATGTCAGTGTTGCTTGTAATTATGCTGATGTGTTTCCAGACGATCTATCAGGACTACTCCCTGATAGAGAGGTTGAGTTCTCCATAGACTTGATTCCTGGAGCGTCTCCAGTGTCTAAGGCTCCATATAGGATGGCGCCTACCGAGCTTAAGGAGTTGCAAACTCAGTTGAATGAACTCCTGGATAGAGGTTTTGTGCAGCCAAGTGTGTCGCCCTGGGGAGCTCCGGTCTTGTTCGTTAAGAAGAAAGATGGTAGTATGCGTCTGTGCATTGACTACCGAGAGTTGAACAAGTTGACGATTAAGAATAGATACCCGCTGCCCCGGATTGATGATCTGTTTGATCAGTTGAAAGGCGCGGCTGTGTTCTCAAAGATTGACTTAAGGTCTGGGTATCACCAGTTGAAAGTGAAGTCAAGTGATATCTTTAAGATAGCGTTCAAGACAAGGTATGGACATTATGAATTCAAAGTCATGCCTTTTGGTCTAACCAATGCTCTTGCTGTGTTCATGGAACTCATGAACCGAGTATTTCACGATGTGCTCGATAAGTTTGTAATCGTTTTCATTGATGATATCTTGATATACTCGAAAAACGAAGAAGAGCATGTGAAGCACCTAAACTTCACATTGCAAAGGTTGAGAGAAAAGAAACTCTATGCTAAATTTAGCAAGTGTGACTTTTGGCTCTCAAGGGTAGTGTTCCTTGGCCATGTTGTTTCAGCCGAAGGTATTCGTGTTGATCCGGAAAAAGTGCAAACTGTTACCGATTGGAAAAGACCGAAGACCGTGACTGAGATAAGAAGTTTCCTTGGATTGGCTAGATACCATCGGAGATTTATTGAGAATTTTTCTAGGTTGGCTGCCCCTATGACTAAGCTAACTAGAAAAGAAAAGAAGAGAAGTTCGTTTGGACAGAAGCCTGCAAGAAAAATTTTGAAGAGCTGAAAGTTAGATTGACAAGCGCCCCGGTTTTAACTATACCTGATAGTTCCGGTGGCTTAACAGTCTACACTGATGCTTCCAAGATTGTTTTGGGTTGCATGTTGATGCAACACAGCAAGGTTGTGGCTTATGCCTCTCGGCAATTGAAAGATTATGAGCGTAATTATCCCACTCATGACTTGGAGCTTGCCGCCATTGTTTTTGCTTTAAAGATTTGGAGGCATTACCTGTACGGTGAGAAAATCGCTATTTTCACAGATCACAAGAGTTTGAAATACTTCTTCACACAGAAAGAGCTGGATATGAGACAAAGAAGATGGTTGGAGTTGGTTTCTGACTACGATTGTGACATTCAGTATCACCCAGGTAAAGCAAATGTAGTTGCGGATGCTCTTAGTAGGAAAGATCGAAGAAGGATTTGAACTTGTGTGCTTTGAATCGGCCCTTGCTTTTGTCAATGGAAAGATTTGGTTTGGAAGTGGTTCCTGAGGGTTCGGATTGTATCCTTTATGCCAGGACGGCAAGATCCACCCTTAGAGACCGCATTGTTGCCTTGCAAAGTTCCGATCTTGTGTTGAAAGAAAAGATTGAGAACATCGCTTCGAATTCAAAAATGGACCCTGCTTTTAGTACATCTTTAGATGGTACTTTATTGTTTAGAGGTAGACTATGTGTGCCTAATGTTGATGAAGTCAAGAAGGAAATATTGAAAGAAGCACACCAGTCGATCTTTACAATACACCCTAGAAGGTACCAAAATGTATAAAGACTTAAGGGAACATTTTTGGTGGGACGGTTTGAAAGCGGATGTTGAAGACTTCGTTGCTAGGTGTGAGACTTGTCAACGTGTGAAAGTCGTTCATCAACCTCCGTCCGGATTGCTTCAGCCCCTTCCTATTCCTAGCTGGAAGTGGGAAGATATCTCCATGGACTTTGTGACTAGCTTGCCACGGACAAGTAAGGGAAATGACACTGTGTGGGTGATCGTCGATAGGTTGACCAAATCAGCCCATTTCATTCCTATGAAGATTACTTACACTTTGGATAAGCTAGCTAGACTTTATGTGGACAATGTGGTTCGTCTACACGGAGTGCCTGTGAGTATTGTTTCTGATCATGATCCTAGGTTCACCTCAAGGTTTTGGAATGGTTTGCAGAAAGCCTTGGGAACCCAATTGAATCTGAGTACAACCCATCATCCACAGTCTGATTGACAATCTGAGCGTACAATTCAAATCTTAGAAGATATGCTTAGATCCTGTGTGGTGGACATGGGTGGAAATTGGGATGAACACTTAGTTTTAGTTGAGTTTGCCTATAACAACAGTTATCAAGCAACAATAGGCATGGCTCCATTCAAAGTTTTGTACGGTAATACTTGTAGGACACCTTTGTATTGGACTGAGACAGGTGAAAGAAAAGTCTTAGGTCCTGAAATGATTGAAGCTACAAGTGCAATGGTTGACATGATTAGAGAAAGCATTAAGTCTGCCCAGTCAAGACAGAAATCTTATGCCGATAAGAGAAGGACCAATCGTGTGTTTCCAATTGGAGAAAAAGTTTTCCTTAAAGTGTCACCTATGAAAGGGGTGACGAGATTCAATGTAAAGGGAAAGCTTAGCCCTCGCTTCATTGGACCTTATGAGATCCTGGAGAAGGTTGGACCTGTTGCCTATCGGTTGGCCTTACCCCCATCTCTTGCTGGAGTTCACAATGTGTTCCATGTTTCTATGCTTCAAAGTACATAGAGGATACAAAGCATATATTACAGCAAGCACCCGAAGGGCTCAAGGTGCGATCTTTCTTATGATGAAGGACCAGCCGAAATTCTTGATAAGAAGGATAAGCAAACATGGAATCGCACCATCCCTTTGGTGAAGATTCGGTGGAAGAACCATACCCCGGAAGAAGCCTCATGGGAGAAAGAAGAAGACATGAGAGAGAAGTTTCCTCATCTTTTTGGAAGCACAGGTACGCTTTCAATTTCGAGGACGAAATTTCTTTTAAGGGGGTAGAATGTAAAATCCGGCCTTATCCTAACCGGATTTTATACTGTTGCAGGTCCGAAGACCCGAAGTGGTGGTAGAAGAGACCTGTGGGCCCTCTTAGTGGATGATTCGATGCTTGATGCTGAGCCTATGGTCATTGACAATGATGCCCCTCACTTGAGCATATTGTCAGTATTGGGTGAAAATCTGAGCATCGATGAAGATTGAATTAGTTGAAGCACTCCCGGAACCCCATGATCAATCCGAAAGTATTTTCTGAAACTAGACTTGTTGAATGACTTGTAGGAGAAAACCCCGCTCAATTTGACCCCGTATAGCCTCTCGAATCCACTCCTAAAGTTGGTGTCATAGCTTGGTCGAGTGCTTGGTTGATCGACAATCGACCAGCCCGATCGACCAAGAGTAATGGAATTCGAAATTACACTAAATGTAAAATCCAGCTTTTACCTAACCTTGACCCGACCCGGTCATTGTTGTGTTTGTAGGTCCGAAGACCCGAAGTGGTGGTAGGAGGGACTTATGGGCCCTACTGGTTGATGACGTAATGTCGGAACTCAAGTTTATGGACATTGATGATGCTGCTCCTTCCTTGAGTACATTACCAGTGTTAAGTTAGAATCTGCGCACTGATGAAGAGTGAGACAGTTGAGATATCAAACGGACTCCGGTGCAAAATCCGAAGGTACTCCCTAAAACTAGACCTCTTGAGTGAACTGTAGGAGAAAACCCCATGCAATTTGACCTTGTATAGCCCTCCAAGTCCGCACCTAAAGTTGCTGAACTATTCTGTAAAATTCTGCAGAAATATGTTTTGGTCGATACATTTGGTCGATACTATCGACCAAATGTATCGACCAACAAGTTTGCTGAACCCAGATTTAAATATTCTTGGAATATTCTTTTCTATTTATTTAATCCTCAAGACTGGAGCCCTATTCTCGCGTTTTTAACATCTGGGAAAGTGGGAGAGCCTCCCAAGAACTCCTCCTTGGTAGTGGTGAAGCATCTTCTTCATCAATCATTGCCAACCACTCCTTCCTACTTTCTTGTTCCGCTTTAAAGGTATGACTCTCTCTCTCCTAATCACTTTCTCACTCATCTTTTCTCTATTTTACTGTTGGGACCATGGCCAAGGTGCTGCAACCTTGCATACACCTTTCCATGAACCTTCTAAACCCCATACAATGATGTTTTCACCGATATGACTATGATTGATTCACCTCATGATCATTAACTACACATTTCCATGATTTATTGCTTACCAACTTGCTTTATTTACCAAAACTGAGATGAAGCTCATGATTAACCTAATCTATACCTTGCATATGTGTTCCATGTTACTTCTAAACGATTCCCTACCTAATCCCCCATGTTTTCCCCTAATTTGCATTGAGATGTAGCCAATGCCATGACCTACAACTCTTAACCTTAATATGTCGATTTGGGGATTTCCAAATGGACCATTGGATTATGAAAGTTTCTTGATAATTAGTGTCCCCATGTTGTGCTTAGACTATCCTCCAAGTTTCGTGTCAATCCGAGACCCGGAAGACCAAATCTGGGCAAGAATCCAAAAAGCCAGCTTGTCGTCCCGGAATTGATTTGGTCGATACTATTGGTCGATACTATCGACCAAATGTATCGACCAATAGAGTTGCTGTCAAGCAACTTTTGCCTAGTTCTGATTCGTTTGATCTCCAATTGTTCCCGATTTCTTCTCTAACCTTTCATATATGCTTGTTTAGGACTTTAAGGCTATTTGGGCCACTTGCTTGTGATCTTGGACCATTCTCTTCTCCGATTCAAGGTAAGGATAGTTATCGATATAATTACCTAAGATATGGAATTTTGACTTGGTATCCCTAACTTAGTAAATATAGTTTCTATTTCATATTCTTATCATGTTAGACTTGCTACATATGTCTTTCAACAGTAGCTTTGTGTTTACATTATGTTATTTCAATGTCTTATCATGTTTATCAATTTCAATATATGATGACTTATGTCAATGTCATGAATTGAATGTTTATTATGATGTTGTATCTTGTGAACTGATATGATGAACTTGGGCATGTGATTGCTTAAGTATAACTTGGGATTGAGGGGTACCCTACTGGTGCTTCTGTCCTTGGACATCGGAGGGAATAGTATGGGATGTTCTCCGAAGGTGTCCATCGACGCTTCCCGGGTTATTGAATGACATACATAGGACTTGTCTAGATGCATGGCTAGGATGTCCCTATCATATCAGACCCGATTCGGAAGGGCATTGAGACCGAACAACCCGTGGTAGTAGTGTGGATTTGTGGGCGCTCAAGACCGGTATCCACTCCGTGAGAGGACATAAATTGCATTACGGTTACCCGAAAGGGGCCATGTATTGGTAGGGTTGCAAATGGCTAGACTTGGGCTCACGGGCACTCAAGACCGGTGAAACGATCCGTGAGAGGGACGTGAGAGCTTCCCGTTTACCATTTGTGGATGACCAATAGGGTTGATGAGTCCGGTGAGTAATATCCGTGACTCTAGTGTGAAGGATACCGGAAAGGATCCCGAGAGGGGAGGAATGGACGTATCTGGAACTGACATGATATGATTAAGTAGATGACTTGCATTGGGCTAGGCTATACCTTGACATGCGCCAATACTTAGACCAAACGGTAATGTGAGAGAGTGGTGACCGAAACCCCCAACCATGGATTTGTCCAAGAGGGATGCAGGACCCAATTTCCCTCGGTGATGAGTGACTGAGACTACCTAAAGAAGTATGGTGCTATGACTTAAAGCATGTCTACCATAGATGACCAGCATACTTAGAATAAAATCATATTGCATTATATGCCTCATATCATCTACATCATGTTATGATTATCTTGTGGTTTATGTGTGATGGAATAACTTCCTTGCTGAGTTCTTTTGAACTCATTCATTTTCTGTTGCAATATTTTGTTAGGCTATTCTACAGGTGATTACTCTGATGGCACCCTCCCTGAGGCGGACCCGGATACCTCATACTACTATCCGGAGGCTAGCTACATTGAAGACTTCGGTGACCATACCGAAGAAGATCACCCGGCGTACCAGGGTTAGCCCTGGAGTTGTATGGGAGCAGTCATGTTGGATCTCCATGGTCCTCACCTTTGAAGAGGACATATCCATTGTGGAGGAGACTTATGAGTAGTTACCCCTTCTTTTTGTGATAATTAAACTTAGAAGAATTGTAATAACTTTAACTTATCTTCATAACTTGAGACTTGTACTTAACTAAATTTTGACCTCACTTCCGCTTGGTGAAGGAGTGGATTCCGCCCACTGCCTTCTTAATTTATTTGATTTGATATTTATTTCCGCACTCTGATTATCCATGATATCTTATTCCTGAATTCTATTTTATTGATTGTAGCTTAATATTGATTGTTCATGATTGTGTTATTGTCGATGTGGCTGATGTGGTCTCTGAACTATGGATCTTCGGGGCTGTGGATCACATCCCGGGTATGCCAGATAGGGTACCGGCTGGGTGGATGTGACACTAAATCTCTTCCCATTTTGCCCCTACTTTTTTGGAACTCGTGAATGAGGACCTAAACTAATCATTGGCACTCCAGAGCTCGAGGTTGGACACTCTCTTAGGCTATTCCTTGATGTTTGGGAAGATCTTTGACTCCAATCATTATTGTATACACTAATCATCACCTCAAGGTATGATTTCTTCTATTCATCTTCTAATCTATTCATTTTTTTTTATCAATTAATGATCTTGAAACATGGCTGAAGTGCTGCAACCTTGCAAACACTTAACCATGAGTTTTCCCCCTTTCAATTCCTTAATCCTCCCCCACTCTTGCTATGCTATGATTCAAATGAGATTAATTGCACTCCATCACTTGATTTCTATTCAATCTAACCTACTTTGGTTCAAATCTGATATGTAGATGCATGATAAGCTTAGACTATAATGAAATTGAAATTCTAGCTTGATTCTTCACACTCATTTGATTGATTTTCTATCATCCTTTACAATTTCTATCAATTCCAATTTAATTCTTGCTAGGTATCATATAGAACCTCAAATTTCGATTTGGGTATTTTTGATTGAACCGTTGGATCATCATGAAAATTTGTGTGTAGTATCCCCTTACTATTATAAACATGCCCTCCAAATTTCATGACGATCGGAGCACCGGAAGGGCAGTTTCAGATCAAGTTTCCATTGCTGTCCTGAAGATAACAAGTCTTGGTCGACTAACAATCGACCAAGCCAGTCAACCAAGAGTTTTTAAGGCCCTGTGCTCTGCCGAATTGATCTATTTGAACCCCGATTCAATTGCTTTCTTCTCTGACATTACTTGTATGATTATCTAGGGTATCAACACTGATTTTGGGACCATACTTGGTAATCATTGAATCTATTTACAAGTGGATTAAGGTAAGGACAGTCGTTAACTCAAGTATGTTAATTATATCAACATGCTTACATTATGGGAGCTTAATGGTTATGTTCATATGAATATTCCTTTACTATACATGACTGTTATGTGTTTTCTTATCAGTAATATAATGTATATATCATTTAGAATATCATGTTCAGTTTTACTTTATGATTTTATATATGATCAATCATGTTATGATATGTATTCGTTTATATGATGAATCATTGATTTAGTATAATATGATGAGATTTAGTTTGTGATTGACTACGTATGACTTGGGATTGGGAAGTGTCCTTCCGACACTTCTGTCCTTGGACATCGGAGGGAGTAGTATGGGATATTCCCCGAAGGTGTCCATCGACGCTTTCCCGGGTTGTTGGATGACATATATAGAATTGTCTAGGTGTATGGTTAGGATATTTTTCCCTTGTCGTATCAGACCCGAATCGGAAGGGTATTGAGACCGAACGACCCGTGGTAGAGTATGGTTGAAGGGCGCTCAAGACCAGTATCCACTCCGTGAGAGGACTTGAACTATACTGCGGATACCTGAAAGGGGCCATTTGTTGGTAGGGTTGCAAATGGATAGACCTGGGCTCACGGGCGCTCAAGACCGGTAACCAACCCGTGAGAGGACGTGAGAGCTTCCCGTTTACCATTTGTGGATGACCAATAGGGTTGATGAGTCTGTAGTCCGAGTTGGTCGGTGCCATAGGGAAAGTATCCGGATTTGACATGATACGACTGAGTAGATGACTTGCATTGGGCTAGGCTTCGCCGCGACATGCGCCAATACTTATACCAATGGTGATGTGAGAGAGTGGTGACTAAATCCCCAACCATGGCTTGATGAGGACCTTACCCAATTACCACGGCAGACCCAAGATATCTTATGATTGAGGGGGAGTGACTGACGACCCAAAGAAGTATGGTGCTATGGCTTAAAGCATGTCTACCTTAGAGACTAGCATACTTAAAATTAGAATCATATTTCATCATTGTCTCATATCATATTGCATCATATTGTGACTTGTGTTGAATGAACTGTGTATTATGAAACGACTTGCCTTGCTTGAGTTCTTTTGAACTCATTCCTTTTGTGCAATTTGTTAGATTATACTGCAGTACGGGAAGACCTTGATGGCACGTCCTATGACCCGAGCTATGATCCCGCATACTACACTTCGGGTGATAGCTACGCGGAGAGTCAGGATTGCTATACCGAGGAGAATTATAGTGCGTACCAGGGTTAGCCTCACATTAGTGAGGGAGCGGCCACGTTGGGTTTACTTTATCCACACTTTTGAAGAAGAAATCATTAGGATAGAAGAAACCTATATGTAGGCCCCATTTCCCCTGGATAATCAGTAATCATTTGGATATCTTCACCCTAACTATTATGGTTTGTTCTCAGCATGGATTGTAACTTAACTTTATTAACTACATTTCCTCTATTTTTGGAGGAGTGACTTCTGATCACTTATTCTCTTTGAGACTATCTCTATATGAAGTTGACATTTAATATTTCCGCACTCTGATTTACTATCTTCTCTTATTCAATTGATCTATTTATTTCTTGTTTTATACATTGATTATATTGTTCATGATTATGTTATCGTCTATGTGGGAGGCATGGCTGCTCGATCTGGATCTTCGGGCTGTGGATCACATCCCGGGTATGCCGATAGGATACCGGGCTGGGTGGATGTGACAACAAGTGTTGGGATACAATCTTCGTTCGGTCAAAAAAGAAAGTCATCATCGGTGATCATTAAGAAGTTAAACAAGATTGAAGTAGCTTTGTCAGAAGCAACACAGAGTCAAGAAGCAACACAGATTCAGGAAGAAAAAGAAGAACAGAGTTGGGAAAACATATGTTATCATTTGTTTGTCTCCCTCGGGGATTGTGAAGCATTCTGCAAGTACAAAATCCTCTGCAATTCCATACTCTTTATCCAGCTTGACCGGGTGTAGTTTGATCTTTGATCAAACATGCATTCAAGGCAAGCTCTTCATAGCTGAATCCTTTGAGAGGAGAATAGGGAGGAGAATTGTCAAGATGATGCATGATATCCGAATCTGGAGGTGGAAGGTCTGTTGCATCCTTGGTCCAGGCAGGAAGAGGAAGTCCCAGCTTTGCGAACACTTCAGGATGACAATTTTCACGGTGGGGAGTCGTATTGAAATAAGGATTTCTCCTTAGTATCGATTTCCATACCTAGTTCTCACCATCCCGATATGCCTGCAAGTTATAAGCGTTTAGCATGTCAACAAAAGGCTTACTGTGCAAATATTTGAAGATGCAAGCCCTGCGAACATCTGTTGAAAGGAACTCGGGCAAAGGGATAGCAGCTTGCCTTTGGGACGTTGAGACAACTTCAGACCCTTTCGCCCCAGCTGAAAGCTTTCTTGCTTCCCTTTTCAGCCAACGGATCTTCTCCCTGGCATCATCCAAATCCGAACTAAGACGTTTGATCGCGGAATTCTTCTCTCTTGCAACCTCCCAAGCTAGGTTTCCAAGATGAGCAATCTCAGCGTCTTTGGCTTTGGAGTCTTCCCAAAGCTTGGAAACTTCATCACTCAGTCTACTGAGTCTAAAGGCTGCTTCCACTTGATTGTGGAAATTACCAGTGAGACTCCTGCAACAACTTCAGAGTTAGTCAAGAGCAAAAGAAAAATCTTCAGAATGAAAGGTAATGAAGAAGAACTTACATCACCAGTGATTTTGTAAAATCCACATCTGGGATCGTAGAGAGGGTTCTGCTCTCGGCAGGCATTTGAACAGCAGTGCACCTTTTTAGTGCCTTGTCAAAATCGCCTGTCACCAAGTCAGACCTCTTCAGCGACCAAGAAGCACATCATCACCCAATCGAGGGCGCTTCCTAGTGGCAAAATCCTCCAGCTCCAAGGAAGGAGTGGAGGAGGATGCCAAACAAGCACTAGAGTTAGAAATAGGAGCGGCGCCTGCAAGGACCACATCTTCCTCAGATGCCCAAAGGGTCTTCATCATGGAAGACCGAATGGTCTCTTCGGCAGGGACTTCAACAGTACAAGCAACGACGGAGGGAGCCATGTCCTCCTTGGAAGACCTAACGGTCTCTTCAGGAAGAGGGAGTGTGGGAGAAACATCAGCGGAAACTGTGGGAATCTGATCTGAAGATTCACCAACAGCAGTCTCCCCACGTTTAGAAGATTCGCCAACAGCAATCACCTCAGAGGGAGCAACCTTCGTCGGTACTGGGGTAGTCTTCTTACAGGAATTCACCCTAATAAAGTCCAAGTTAATTCTTGGAGGCACTGCAAGTGCAAAAAAGCAGTGTCAGTACGAGAATCCAACAACTTATAAGCAGAAAGGGGAAAACCCTAGATTTCTGTTGAACAGATACAGTAACAAACACCATTCAGAACTTCCGTAATGAGTAAACCCCAAGTATGAATGCTATGGGGATTACTCAGGGAGAAGAAGAAGTTCATGACATAGACAGGGCGGAAGACTTACTTGTTCAAGTTCTGATTGAAGATATTGTTGGAGGACAAGAGTATAGAGACACCAAAGGAAGACAAATATTGCTTTACAAATATATCAGACAGAAATAACTTGCAGATAGCGAGATAAGGATGAAGTACCCTTGAGGAGCTTAAATAGCCTCAAGGAGAGATGTGATGGTTGAAGGCTCAAGTTAATCAAGGGACAGGATGGAAGAGACGCTTCCAATTCCTAGATATGCAAGATCAACGGTCAGGGGATAACGGCGCTTTCAATTCGAAACTTGAACACTGAACTAGGTTTCCATGTGGAACGAGGTGCACCTGATATGAGGATACTGCCAAATATCAACCGTCGCACCAGTATTAAATAATAGAGTATTTCCAATTCCTTGGGAAAGGCAATTGGTATACGAATACAAGAAACGTTTGGGTTTCGTCATAAATGAAGGGGCAGTTGGGAGATAAAAGTTCAGATGGCACAAAAGGTTCAGAAGAATCAAATTGACCGAATGCATCTCCCTGATATTCCGAACGTTACCTCCAATTAAGGTACAAGTTAATCTACGTGATAACTTATATCATTCATATATTATTCTTAAATATCTATTGGGAATAGACAATTCCTTGGGTATGATATGAGGAAGTATTAAGGCAATCATTGGAAGAGTTCGAGCAAAAGAAGACATATTTCTATTTCATTAAGACCGTAGAGGGCCAACCCTTATACAAAAAATAAAATAAAAAATTCATAGAGATGGTTTCCTATTGTTCTTCCTCATTGTCGGCCGAAGGATCTTTCTCTGGAGCAGGCTTTTGAGGTTCTTCGGGAAGGGGCGGCAAATCAGCAAGATACTCCTCGATTTTTGGGTCCACTGGAATGGGATCCTCCTCTTCCAAAACCCAGTCAGGGAAAGGCAGCTTAAGCTTCCCGAAGATTTCCTTGTGACACACCTCCCGAAAGGGAGTTGTGTCGAAGGAAAATTAGATTCAAGGATCTTTTCCCAGACATCATTTTGCCCCGCTCGGTAAGCTTGAAGGTTGAAGGACCCCAACAAGTTATTAAAAGGAACGTTATTCAGATATTTTCGAATGCAGTCCCTCCGAAGATCTGGCCTAAGATGTTCGGGTTTGCTAGGAACTGCCATCTTCAACAGGCGTTCGTTCTCCAGGGCCTTAAACTCGAGGCTCTCACCAAAAGCAATAGCCTCATTTTTATGTTTTTTGGCCTCGCGTTCGGCGGCAACAGCACGAAGATTTGATGAGTCAAGTTCTTTCCTCAAGGAAGTCATCTCCTCATCGTGCTTCTCCTTCAACTCTTCGCCTGTTTTCTTCAGCCGGTCCACCTCAGAATTGGCCTTCGCCAAATTCTCTTCACAGGTCTACAGCAAGGAGCCATTACGACCAACTTAGCTCAATGCCTCCATGTGTTGATAGAAGCTCAACACAGCATTCTTGGAAGGACAAGAAGATTGTCAGAAAATTTCAGGAGAGATTACAAAGCAAGTAGCAAAAGCTCAAGAAAAATAATACCTTGTGGAATGACGAATGAGAACGTTGTCTTCCATGGTCTCAAAGGCCTGATGATCGGCAGGCATGAGGCCAAGAGAGCTCCATTCAGCAGCCTTCTCAGGATCCTGCGTTGCCCGATCTGTCCGCGTCACCGTCCAATGAGGAACGAAGGTCTCCTCAGAATCTTTATTCTTCTGGGATTTCTTCAGGGAGGAAGCATCAGCTGAGTCGTGCTTCCTTTTGGTTCGAATGGGAGAAGGGATGTCTACCTCTTCCACCACTGGTTTTTTCCCTCTCCCCGAAGCCTCAGCCACTGGCTTCAGATTTCTAATACCCTTGTAAGAAGGGTTTGGAGGTGGCACAGAAGCTACCTGTTCTGCAGTCAAGGCTCGAGGAGACCGTTGTTCTACAGACACAACAGCCTTGGCAGCTCTCACTCGAAGACTCTCGGGATCCATTCTTGGAGGCACTACAAAGAAAGACGAAAGTCAGAAAGTTCAAAAAATTCGCAGTAAATTCAAGAAAGTGAAACGTGGTAGTTAGAAAGCTCATGTTGAGCCAACCCCCAGTACTGAAGGATGGAGTTGTATTCCATCTCATATCCATGTATCTCTTGATACCATGGAATTGACTTGATCTTCCCGACGGCAGCTCTGTCTTCTTTGGATAATGGAAGGACCCGGTTACCCTCAGAATATGAAGTGTACTGCTTCCAAGCAGTCGGGAAGTTCAGATCTGATTGGGGCGCTCGGCAGAAAAAATACCGCTTGCGCCACCCTTTGTGATTGGTAGGGCAAGTGTAAAACCCAGCCCTAACCTTGACCCGGAAACCTTGTTATTTGTAGGTCCGATGACCCGAAGTAAAGTAAGAAGTCAGCTTTGGGCCATCCCATTAGAGGACTTGGTGTCTGGCTTTGAATCCATGAAAGTTGATGATGAAGTTCTATTTATGGAAACTGAATCTTGATGAGGATCGGATTAGTTGATGGACTTGGAGTGCTCTCTATCTTGGTTTGAAGGCATTTCTACCTATTAGGTAAGTCACTTGACATGTGTGCAAAACCCCTTTAGGATTGGATTTGATCTGGGTCTTCAATTCCCTGTTTTGGATTTGCTGTCAGCATTGGTCGACTGATTGGTCGACTGGACCAGTCGACCAATCCACTCGACCAATGAGTGTTGTCTTTGGTAATTATGTTTTTCTTGCTCTATTTAAGTCCAATCTCGAGTCCACTTCGTATTTGCTGCCTCCAAACTCTTTGGAACGAACCAAAGACCTCTGCAAGTCATCTCCCTTGCATCCTTGGTGATTTTCTTGACGGATCTTCGTCGAAACTCTTCCTTTTTCATCAAAAGGTATGTCTACACTCTCTTCTTCTCCTCTATCTCTTATTTTCTTTCCTTTTTGAGTTGAGACAGTAGAGGAGATGCTGCATTCTCTGTTGCAAACATCTCTGGACTTGTCTCTCATGATCATCCTAAGGATTAGAGGCTAGAACAATGATCTTAACCATGATCATTGCAAGCTTTTGAAGGAATCATGATCAAACCATGATCTAATCTTGTTAAACTTCTGATTTGAATTCTGATCTCCTTGGATCTTCTATATTGATCATGTTAGTAGCCAATTGCTGTGTTTTCTTTTCATGAACCATGATCTATCAATCTCTAGTTGTTCTCTTCTACCATACTATGTGTTCTTCATGAATCATGGTAGTTACATATATGGTAGGTTTTGTTTCCTTATTTAGATTTATGCTTTTAAGCCTATTTCCTTGAAGATCTAAGTATGTTTTCATGATACCTTTACCTGAAGCAATGATCCATCCTCCTATTGTTCTTGTCTTTGATTTCTATTTCGAATTCATCAAGATCCATGGTTGATCTAATTATGGTAACTTTTTGTTTCCTAATTTGGATCTTGATGTCTTGTTTGGATTAATGTTTTGAGGTCCCCTATATGTTAGAATACTACTGATGTAGTTTACCCCTTGATTAGTACCCTTTTGAACCACCAAATTCGGATTTCATATCTTAAAACTCTGTTTTTTAGGTCTTATCGTCTGCATTGGTCGATCGATTGGTCGATCGGACCAGTCGACCAATCCACTCGACCAATGAGTACAAACAACTCCGAATTGGTCCGTGTTGGATGTTTTGGTATCTTTTCTGTTAGGGATCTTTCCTAATATGTTGTATACACTTGTTTAGGACCTTCTTCTCAAGTTTGCCAAGATCTTACTTGATTTCTTAGGATTCCTTTGCGAGTTATAAAAGGTAAGGATGGTTATTTCCTTAATTACATAGATAGCATGAATCTAGTTTCTATATTTGAATATCATTGATATGTTTCCTTAATTAGAATCTTACAACGATATACTACTGTTGCATAACTTTGATTACAGCAGCATTACTTATTCATATTGAATTGATTCATGTATGATTTACTTACCAATTATATACAAGTTGATTGTAATTATTGATTTCTTTCCATATATGAAGTTACCATATATGTGATGATCTGAATTGATGCATGTGTATGCTTAAGTATGGTTTGGAAAGGAGAGGTGTCCTTTTGACACTTCTGTCCTTGGACTACTACGGGAATATTATGGGATGTTTCCGGAGATGTCCTCTGGACACCTTCCTAAACTGTTGGATGACATATCTAGGATTGTCTAGTAGTGTTTGGCTAGGATGTCCTGTTATGTCAGACCCTAATCGGAGGGGTATTGAGACCGAACGACCCGTGGTAGCAATGGGGATTCATGGGCGCTCAAGACCGGTAACCAACCCGTGAGAGGACAGGAATCACATTGTGGGGGCCATTTATTGGTAGGGTTGCATATGGTTAGACTTGGGCTCACGGGCGCTTAAGACCGGTAACCAACCCGTGAGAGGACGTGAGAGCTTCTCGTTTACCATATGTGGATGATCAATAGGGTTGATGAGTCCGTAGTCAGGGACTATGAGGACTCTAGTGTGAAGGATACCGGAAAGGATCGTCAGGGACGAGGAATGGACGTATCTGGATCTGACTTGATGTAACTAAGTAGAAGACTTGCATTTGGCTAGGTTTTTCCCTGACATGCGCCGGTACTTATGCCAAATGGTTGTGAGAGAGTGTGTTGACTTAACCCCCTGCCATGGTTAGTCCTAAGGGATGAAGGACCCATTACCAATCGGCTGCTCAAGACCGGTGAAATGATCCGTGAGAGAATCCAAGATATCTTAAATGGTTGAGGATGTGAGCGGACCTTCCCAAAGAAGTACGGTGCTATGACTTAAAGCATGTCTGCCAATAGAGACCAGCATATATAGAGTTAGATTCATTCATTCATTGCTTGTCTCATATCATATTGCATTTATGTTTGTTCTGAAATCTTGCCATTTATGTTATTATGGTTTTAACTGCCTTACTAAGTTTCTTTGAAACTCATTCCTTTATTGTACAATGTTTGTTAGACTATCCTGTAGGTACTGAATACTATGACGGTTCCTATGAAGAAGCGCAAGGCGAAGAGGCATATCTCCAGGAAGGTGATTGCGGTTACCACAATTACACTGAAGATCCCGTGAGTGGTTATGCTCCGTACGATGCTTAGTCCGACCATTGAGTGGAAGCGTCCTTGTGCCAGTTATGAGATTTACACTTATAAGGATGTTGTCTATAAAGTGGAGAACAATTTAGTTACCCATTGTACTTGCTACTGGGATTAGATTTTGTCTAGTTTATTCTCTTGTAGAGCTACTTTTCCGCTGGTTGTAGAGTGGGATTTTCGCCTCACTTTACTTATCTGTTTGACACTCTGATTATATCTAGTATCCTGATTTATTTATGATTCATTCTTTCCTTATTGGATCTATGGTTTATCTTCCGCACTTTTATTATGATTGTTCATGATTATGTTATTGTTTATGTGGGAGGTTGATTACTTGATACCTGATCTTCGGGCTGTGGATCACACTCTCGGGTATGCCAGATAGGGTACCGGCTGGGAGGATGTGACAGCAAGTTCCTTTGGCAAGAATGTTGCCCGTCAAGCTCAACTTTGTTGCGCTTAGAAAGCACAACCCAGCCAGGAGGATGGGAAATAGAAAGAACATGAAAATGTACAAAAAGAGGAAGAGAAGGTGTGATGCCAAGTTTAAAGCATAAGCCCAAGAAGCCGACAGTGAGATGCCAGCTATTGGGAAGGAACATTCCAGGATAGATATCCCAAGTGATTTAGAATGGCGAGAAACAAAGTATTGAAGAAGGGAAAGCGCACTCCACTTTCCGGTGTATCTATATACGAGAGAGAATTCGCCCGAAGGATAGAATCAACCCTCTCATCAGGAGTGGGAGCCCTAAGTTGGTATGAGGAAGGGAAGTCAAAACCTTTGACAGCTAAAGGAAGATTTTCCTCGTTATAGGAGGAAGCAACAGAATCAGGTCCACCAGCGGACCTAGTAGGTTGTTTGGACTGCCTAGAAGATTCGGCGATCACCTTTGGAGTCATGGATGGCCCAGACTCGGGAAGGACAGAAGAAGTCTCAGTTTTTTCTTCTACTTTTCTCTGTTGGCTAACTTCTCGCGAAGTCACGCCAGAGAGCAGTTAAGGTTTTCTTGTCGCTATCCGACTGATCCGAGGAGACAGAAACAAAGGCCTCATCACCACTATCGCCTTTACCGGCGCTATGCACAGGGGAAATTTCAGAAGAAACCTTACTGTCTTCCATTACTGAGAAATCTGATTGTGGTTTCTAGAGAAAAAAGAAATCTGGAGACGAAAGTATACTTTGCGAAGGAGTCAAAACTTACTGAATCACTAAGGCAGAAAGCTCGAGAACGAGAGGATCATGAAGGCGCGAAGAAGACAAAGAGGTTTCAAAATTCCAAACAAGGAGAATGAAACCTACGGAGACAACGAACTGCTTTTAAGCACCCACACGAGTGTTCGAGGACGTGTACGATTAAGATGAATTCAGCATCAACGATCGAGATTTGGAGACGGTTCGAAAGTTTGAACTCACGAATCCAAAATAGGCGTTCAGAAACCGTTGTTTGATTGAGTGAGCAACAATAGTTTCGGCTGCAGAAGACGCATGGCGTCACCCCCACAAAAAGTGAGAATACTCACAAAGCTCGAGTGTGAAACCCAGCCCTAACCTTGACCCGGAAACCTTGTTATTTGTAGGTCCAGTGACCCGAAGTAAAGTAAGAAGTCAGCTTTGGGCCATCCCAGTGGAGGACTTGGTGTCTAGCTTTGAATCCATGAGAGTTGATGATGAGGTTCTATTTATGGAAACTGAATCTTGATGAAGATCGGATTAGTTGATGGACTTGGAGTGCTCTCTATCATGGTTTGAAGGCATTTCTACCTATTAGGTAAGTCACTTGATATGTGTGCAAAACCCCTTTAGGATTGGATTTGATCTCGGGCCTTCAATTCCCTCGTTTAGGAGTTGTTGAACCCGATTGGTCGATCCGGACCAGTCGACCAATCCACTCGACCAATGGGTTCTGTCTTTGGCAATTAGGTCTTGCTTGCTCTATTTAAGTCCAATCTCGAGTCTACTTCGTATTTTCTACCTCCAAACTCTTTGGAACGAACCAAAGACCTCTGCAAGTCATCTCCCTTGCATCCTTGGTGTTTATCTTGACGGATCTTCGTCAAAACTCTTCCTCTTGCATCAAGGGTATGTCTACACTCTCTTCTTCTCCTCCATCTCTGTTTTTCTTTCCTTTTTGAGTTGAGACAGTAGAGGAGATGCTGCATTCTCTGTTGCAAACATCTCTGGACTTGTCTCTCATGATCTTCCTAAGGATTAATGGCTAATGCAATGATCTTAACCATGATCATTGCAAGCTTTTGAAGGAATCATGATCAAATCATGATCTTGTCTTTGTTCATCTTTTGATTTAAATTCTAATCTTCTTTGATCTACTATATTGACCATGTTAGTAGTCAATTGTTGTGTTTTCTTTACATGATCCATGATCTATCAATCTCTAGTTGTTTCTCTTCTACCATACCATGCTTTCTTCATGAATCATGACAGTTACATCTATGGTAGGTTTTGTTTCCTTATTTAGATTTATGCTCTTAGGTCTATTTTCTTGAAGATCTAAGTATGCCTTCCATGATATCTTTATCTGAATCAATGATTCATTCTTCTATTGTTCTTGTCTATGATTTCTATCTTGAATTCTTCAAGAACCATGATTGATCTAATTATGGTAACTTTTTGTTTCCTAATTTGTATCTTGAAGACTTGATTCGATTAGTGTTTTGAGGTCCTCTATATGTTAGGATACTACTAATGTAGTTTACCCCTTGTTTAGTACCCTTTTGAACCACCAAATTCGGATCTTATTTCTTAAAACTCTGATTTTGTAGGCCACTGTCTTCATTGGTCGACTGATTGGTCGATCAGTAGGACCAATCCAATCGACCAATGAGTACAAGCAACTCCAGATTTGGTCCGTTTTGGATGTTTTGATATCTTTTCTATTAGGGATCTTTCCTAATATGTTGTATACACTTGTTTAGGACCTTCTTCCCAAGTTTGTCAAGATCTTACTTGATTTCTTAGGATTCCTTTGCAAGTTATAAAAGGTAAGGATGGTTACTTCTTTAACAACATAAATTGCATATCTTAGTTTCTATATTTGAATCTTGTTAATTTATTTCTTTAATTAGATTCTTATAATGTTATACTACTGTGGTACTGTCTTGATATCAGTAGCATTACTTATTTATATTGAATTGACTCATGTATGATTTACTTACCAGTTTATATACAAGTTGATTGTAATTATTGATTTCTTTCCATATATGAAGTTACCATATATGTGATGTTATGAATTGATGCTTGTGTATGCTTAAGTATGGTTTGGAAAGGAGAGGTGTCCTTTTGACACTTCTGTCCTTGGACTACTACGGGAATATTATGGGATGTTTCCGGAGATGCCCTCTGGACACCTTCCTAAACTGTTGAATGACATACTTAGGACTGTCTAGTAGTGTTTGGCTAGGATGTCCCGTTATGTCAGACCCTAATCGGAGGGGTATTGAGACCGAACGACCCGTGGTAGCAATGGGGATTCATGGGCGCTCAAGACCGGTAACCAACCCGTGAGAGGACAGGAATCACATTGTGGGGACCATTTATTGGTAGGGTTGCATATGGATAGACTTGGGCTCACGGGCGCTTAAGACCGGTAACCAACCCGTGAGGGGACGTGAGAGCTTCCCGTTTACCATATGTGGATAACCAATAGGGTTGATGAGTCCGTAGTCAGGGACTATGAGGACTCTAGTGTGAAGGATACCGGAAAGGATCGTCAGGGACGAGGAATGGACGTATCTGGATCTGACTTGATGTAACTAAGTAGAAGACTTGCATTTTGCTAGGCTTAACCCTGACATGCGCCGGTACTTAGACCAATGGTGATGTGAGAGAGTGGTGACCTATACCCCCAGCCATGGAATGTCCCGAGGGATGCCGGACCCATTACCAACTGATGATGAGTGAATGAGACTTTCCTAAAGAAGTACGGTGCTATGACTTAAAGCATGTCTGCCAATAGAGACCAGCATATATAGAGTTAGATTCATACATTCATTGTTTGTCTCATACCATATTGCATTTATGTTTGTTTTGTAATCCTGCCATTTATATTATTATGGATTTAACTGCCTTACTGAGTTTCTTTGAAACTCATTCCTTTATTGTACTATGTTTGTTAGACTATTCTACAGGTTCTGAATATCATGACTGCTCGTATGAAGAAGCGCAAGGAGAAGAGGCATATCTCCAGGAAGGTGATTGCGGTTACGACAATTGCACTGAAGATCCCGCGAGTGGTTATGCTCCGTACAATGCTTAGTCCGACCATAGAGTGGAAGCGCCCTTGTGCCATTTATGAGATTTATACTTATAGGGATATTGTCTATAAGATTGAGAACAATTTAGTTACCTTTTGTACCTGCTATTGGGATTAGATTCTATCCTGTTTCTTCTCTTTTAGAACTACTTTTCCGCTGGTTGTAGAGTGGGATTTCGCCTCACTTTACTTATCTGATTTAGACACTCTGATTATATTTAGTACTCTGATTTATATATGATTCATTCTTTCCTTATTTGGATCTATGGTTTATCTTTCGCACATCGATTATTATTGTTCATGATTATGTTATTGTTTATGTGGGAGGTTGATTACTCGATACCTGATCTTCGGGCTGTGGATCACACTCTCGGGTATGCCAGATAGGGTACCGGCTGGGAGGATGTGACATCGAGAAAAAAAAAGGGGATAGCCGCTTTAAATGTGATATGACATTTAATGGGTTGAGGGATTATGCAAGACTATTGTTCGACGAAGAACCCAGTTAAAAACCAAGCCCTCAGGATCGACCGAACGCTTGGTCTGGGGGGCTCATGATATGGAGAAAATATGACCAAACTTGGTTTATTCTTGGTTCGACCCTCGACTCTGATTGGGACGAAGGGAATCGACTCGCTTCTGAGCGAGTCGAGTCTAGGAGGTAGCTTGTTGAGGAAGAAAACTAACTCAGCCACAAGCACGCCCTAATCCGATACTATCGGAGTAGGTTGATCAACCTAATGACGGCTAGCAGTTTCCGACGACTGTCACTCATCGCTATCATACGGATAACCACCAAATAACAATCGTGGTATCCTAGGAGTCATCTACTAGTCCAAACTAGTAGAAGTCTATCACTCAACGGATCTATATGTTAAGATCCAACGACTACCCGAAGAAGGCTTGAATACATCCAACGATGGAAATTCAAAGGTACACTCTGTATAAGACATCACCTACTCACAAGGTAGAGGACGGACAAAAACACTCAGATGCTTACTATCTAAATCGTATTCTTGTTATTCATTCCTTAGCTCTGTGCTCTAGCAGAGCCGTTTGTGATTAAGTTCATCAACTGACTTAGCCTTTGGAGGTGGACTCCCGATCTCAACAGTCGGGCCACATCTAACGCTTTATTTTGCAGGTCATTCTCAGGAGATCTAAGGGCTGAGCAGATTTTGGACGCATCAGAATCCAATGGATGTATATCCCCCAAGATACAACGACAAATGACGGCTTACTTACACAAGATAGACCGCCATGGCGAACTTGAAATTGTGTCGTTCTTCTATCACTGGAAACTCAGACGACAAGACTCTCAAAAGAAATTTGACAACTCTTAAAAATTCAGAAAAGAGAAAAAGTTGAGAGGTGTGTAAGAGTTGTATTGTGAATGGTAATTTTCATTAAGGGGGATCTTTATTTATAAAGGAGATTTTGGTAGGTACCATGAACATAACTCAATACCATTGATGCTTCATTAAACAACATTACGCTTGGAAAAATTAAAAGTGCATATCATTCTTGCACCGTTAAGTTTGGAAATGAAAGTCCTATGTCATTTATGTACCATTAAGCTTGGAAATGAAAAGCTTATATCATTCATGAATCTTTTAAGCTTGGAAAATAAAAGACCTATAGCATTCATGAACATTTCATGCACTATCTCCCATAAATCTCCTTATTGAGCAATTTCTCATTCACACATGCTCGAAAGAGCCATTTTCCAACAAACCTCCACATGAATGAAAATCGAATAATAGTGAGATAAAACAAAGACCCGGCATGGTGATAGAGTTTTAAGTTTAATACTTGCCTAGGATTGGTAGGTTTTATCCCTTGAACCTTCTCTTGTGAGATGGTAGGGTTGCATATGTATAGAGTTTGGGTTCGTGTCACTTTCAGCGCGACATGTGATTTGTGGATGACCATAAGGTTGAGAAATAGAATCCAACAGATGCCTCCTATTGAGGATCCCATTTCTAGGTGGATAAGGATATCGAAACAACAGATGTCTCATGTTGATGAATGGTATCCTATCCAAATGTAGTATGAGACCATATGACTATTCATTGGGCCTAAAGTTATCCTTGACACATACTAGTTCTCATACCAAATGGTAATGTGAAAGATTGGTGACCTATTATCCAACAATGAATTGATGTGATTGGATCCAACAACCGCGGAGAACCCAATAGACGTCTCTTGTTGAGAGAATGTGATTGAGACCGCTCAAAGAAGGCTGATGTATAGCTTAATGTGTCTACCATAAAGACTTCATGATTAGAGTTAGAAGCATGATTGCATGTTCATCCTATTATTATATTCATATATGTTTGTTGTGAAGAATTGTGAATGGATGCTTGATATGTAATTGAGTTGACCTCACTGAGTTATATTGAACTCACTCCTTGTATACATATGTTTCTAGGTCTTTTTACAGGTTATGAGAAATCCATTCAAATGGAGGATCTGTCATCGGCAGAGTATTTTGAGGGAGCGACTTGCAAGGAGGTGGACTCTCATGGAGCTTCATGCCCGTGCTCGGATTGCTCCTATGGAGCTGGGTACCAATGATGATCCAGCGATGTCTTTAGAGACAATAGCATCCCTCATAGCCTATGTTATGTCTTTGCCTTTAAACCTATAGAGAGAGACGTCTTCCATCAAACCTAGAAATTTATCTATTTATTTATTTGTAAAGTGCTCAATGGCGGGATGAAAGATGAGAACTAGTAAGCTTAAACTACACTAGTGTGTTGCAAGAATGTCAACATGTCCTCCTGATCCTTGAAAAAGGAGATAGATCGCATCTTCTCTAACTATGTTCTTTCCCTATATGCATCTGGTTAGCAGGTAGTGTCGCATTCACTTTCAAGATCTCTCTGATAATTAGGTAATTGTTCATGTGGTTTTGTTTAGTTGCAAAGGGTAGTAAAAGAAAGAAAGATGAATTTTAGAACAAATTACACTGATACCCAAAATGGAGGTTTTAAAACACTAACACCCCCACTTTATGTTTAAAAAACACATAGATCATATTCAGTTAGAATAATAAATTATATTGTCACAAAGACTATTATACCCTTCCAAGAAATCTTATTCTCATTTATCAAAAAATGAAATTTATTTGATGAAGACATTGTTTTTAGATTTTTTTTTTCCTCAAATTTTGAAAAGGACATTTTTTGAATTAAAAAAAAAAAACAATGGGTTAATTATTTTACTAACAGAATGGACTAATGTGTTTAGGGCCTGTTTGGTTACTTGAATCCAGATATTTGAAATCTCTGGATTCATGAATTTGAGAATTATCAGTTTGGGTTGTGTACTAATGCAGCATGGTAAGGTTGTAGCCTATGCTTCTCGGCAATTGAAAGATTATGAGTGGAATTATCCCACTCACGATCTAAAGCTTGCCGCAGTGGTTTTTGCTTTAAAGATTTGGAGACATTACCTCTACGGTGAGAAAATTGCCATTTTCACGGATCATAAGAGTTTGAAGTACTTCTTTACCCAAAAGGAGTTGAACATGAGGCAAAGAAGATGGTTGGAATTGGTTTCTGATTATGATTGTGATATTCAGTAATCAGTATCACCCTGGGAAGGCAAATGTTGTTGCGGATGCTCTTAGTAGGAAGATTCAGAAGAAGACTTTGGATTTGAATACTTTGAGTCTACCTTTGTTGTCTTCTATTAAGAGTTTTGATTTGGAAGTTGTCCCTGAAAATTCTGATTTTGTTCTTTCTGCCATGACGGCAAGATCTAGTCTTAGAGATAAGATTGTTGCTCTGCAGTGTTCTGATCAAGAACTTAAGGATAAGTTTGAGAAAATTTCTTCGAATCCTGAGTCAGACCCCGACTTTGGTATATCCATGGATGGTGCTTTATTGTTTAGAGGTAGATTGTGTGTGCCAGCAAATGATGAAGTTAAGAAGGAAATATTGAAGGAAGCACACCAGTCGATCTTTACAGTACACCCTGGAAGCACCAAGATGTACAAGGACTTGAAGGAAGATTTTTGGTGGATTGGTTTGAAGGCCGATGTTGATGATTTTGTTGCCAAGTGTGAGACTTGCCAGCGTGTGAAGGCTGTTCATCAACCTCCATCTGGATTACTTCAGCCCCTTTCTGTTCCTAGTTGGAAGTGGGAAGATATCTCTATGGACTTCGTGACTAGCTTGCCTCGGATGAGTAAAGGCAATGACACTGTGTGGGTGATTGTTGATAGGTTGACCAAATCAGCCCATTTCATTCCTATGAAGATCACTCATACTTTGGATAAGCTAGCAAGGCTTTATGTGGATAATGTGGCTCGTCTGCATGGTGTGCCAATGATTATTGTTTCTGATCATTATCCTAGGTTCACCTCAAGGTCTTGGAACAGTTTGCAGAAGGCCTTGGGAACCCAATTGAATTTGAGTACAGCTCATCATCCACAGTCTGATGGACAATCTGAGCAGACAATTCAGACTTTAGAAGATATGCTCAGATCTTGTGTGGTTGATATGGGTGGAAATTGGGATGAACACTTAGCTTTGGTTGAGTTTGCCTATAACAACAGTTATCAAGCAACAATAGGCATGGCTCCGTTTAAGGCTTTGTATGGTAGTACTTGCAGGACACCATTGTACTGGACTGAGACTGGTGAAAGAAAAGTCTTAGGTCCTGAGATGATTGAAGCTACGAGCGCAATGGTCGATATGATAAGAGAAAGGATTAAGTCTGCCCAGTCTAGGCAGAAATCTTATGCTGATAAGAGAAGGACCGATTTGGAATTTCAAGTTGGAGAGAAAGTTTTCTTGAAGGTTTCGCCAATGAAGGGCGTGATGAGATTCAATGTTAAAGGGGGTTTCATTGGACCTTTTGAGATTTTGGAGAAGGTTGGACTTGTTGCGTATCGATTGGCATTACCTCCGTCTATTGCTGCTGTGCATAATGTGTTTCATGTTTCGATGCTCCGAAAATATAGTCACGCCCTCCCAGCCGGTACCCTATCTGGCATACCCGAGAGTGTGATCCACAGCCCGAAGATCAGGTATCGAGTGATCAACCTCCCACATAAACAATAACATAATCATGAACAATCATAACAAGAGTGCGGAAGATAAATCATAGATCCAATAATGAAAGAATGAATCATAAACGAATCGAATAATAGATATAATCGTAGTATCAAACGGATAAGTAAAGTGAAGCAAAAATCCCACTTTACATCCAGCGGAAAAGTAGCTCTAAAGAATAAACTAGACAAAATCTAATCCCAGTAGCAAGTACATTGGGTAACTAAATTATTCTCCACTTTATAGACGACATCCTTGTAGGTATAGATCTCATAAATAGCACAAGGACGCTTCCACTCAATGGTCGGACTAAGCATCGTACGGAGCATAACCACTCGCGGGATCTTCGAGTAATTGTGGTAACCGCAATCACCTTCCCCGGAGATATGTCTCTTCGCCTTGCGCTTCCTCATAGGGACCGTCATAGTACTCGGTACTCTGCAGGATAGTCTAACAACATTGTACAATAAAGGAATGAGTTTCAAAGAAACTCGGTAAGGCGATTAAAATCCATAATAACATAAATGGCGGGATTCCGGAACAAACATAAATGCAATATGATATGAGACAAACAATGAATGAATGAATCTAACTCTATGGATGCTTTGGTCTCTATTGGCGGACATGCTTTAAGTCATAGCACCGTACTTCTTTAGGAAAGTCCACTCACATCCTCAACCATTTAAGATATCTTGGATTCTCTCACGGATCATTTCACCGGTCTTGAGCAGCCGATTGGTAATGGGTCCTTCATCCCTCAGGGACAAACCTTGGCGGGGGTTAAGTCAACACACTCTCTCACAACCATTTGGTATAAGTGCTTGGCGCATGTCGTGGGTAAAACCTAGCCAAATGCAAGTCTTCTACTCGGTTACATCAAGTCGGATCCAGATACTTCCATTCCTCGTCCCCGACGATCCTTTCCGGTATCCTTCACACTAGAGTCGGCGTATCCTATGGCACCGACCAACTCGGACTACGGACTCATCAACCCTATTGATCATCCACATATGGTAAACGGGAAGCTCTCACGTCCTCTCACGGGTTGGTTACCGGTCTTAAGCGCCCGTGAGCCCAAGTCTAACCATATGCAACCCTACCAATAAATGGCCCCCACAATGTGATTCCTGTCCTCTCACGGGTTGGTTACCGGTCTTGAGCGCCCATGAATCCCCATTGCTACCACGGGTCGTTCGGTCTCAATACCCCTCCGATTAGGGTCGACATAACAGGACATCCTAGCCAAACACTACTAGACAATCCTAGATATGTCATCCAACAGTTTAGGAAGGTGTCCAGAGGGCATCTCCGGAAACATCCCATAATATTCCCGTAGTAGTCCAAGGACAGAAGTGTCGAAAGGACACCTCTCCTTTCCAAACCATACTTAAGCATACACATGCATCAATTCATATCATCACATATATGGTAACTTCATATATGGAAAGAAATCAGTATTACAATCACTTGTATAACATTGGTAAGTAAATCATACATGAATCAACTCAATATGAATAAGTAATGCTACTGTAATCAAAGTTATGCAACAGTAGTATATCATTGTAAGAATCTAATTTAGGAAACATACTAATGATATTCGAATATAGAAACTAGATTCATGCTATCTATGTAATTAAGGAAATAACCATCCTTACCTTTTATAACTCGCAAAAGGATCCTAAGAATTCAAGTAAGATCTTGGCAAACTTGAGAAGAAGGTCCTAAACAAGTATATACAACATATTAGGAAAGATCCCTAACAGAAAATATATCAAAACATCCGAAACAGACCAATTCTGGAGTTGCTGTACTCATTGGTCGAGTGGATTGGTCGAGTGGTCCAGTCGACCAATCAGTCGACCAATGCAGCCAGTAGCCTATAAAATCAGAGTTTTAAGATATGAAATCCGAATTTGGTGGTTCAAAAGGGTACTAATCAAGGGGTAGACTACATCAATAGTATTCTAGCATATAGGGGACCTCAAAACACTAATCAAATCAAGGTATCAAGATCCAAATTAGGAAACAAAAAGTTACCATAATTAACTCAAATATGGATCTTGATGAATTTGAAATAGAAAACAAGGACAAGAACTATAGGAGGATGGATCATTGCTTTCGGTAATGAAAACATGAAAACATGCATAGGTCTTCATGGAATAAGGCTTAGAAGCATAAATCTAAATAAGGAAATAAAACCTACCATATATGTAACTATCATGCATCATGAAGAACACATAGTAAGGTAGAAGAGAACAACTAGAATTCTATGGATTATGAATCATGGAAAGAAAACACAACCATTAACCACTAACATGATCAATGAAAGAAGATCCAAAGAGATCAGAATTCAGATTAGAAGATTAACAGAGATTAAATCATGGTTTGATCATGAATCCTTCAAAAGCTTGCAATGATCATGGTTAAGATCATTGTTCTAGCCTTAAATCCTTAGGATGATCATGAGAACATGTTCGAGAGATGTTTGCAACAGAGGATGCAGCATCTCTTCTACTGTCTCAACTCAAAAAGGAAAGAAAAACAAAGATGGAGGAGAAGAAGAGAGAGTAGACATACCTTTTGATGCAAAAAGAAGAGTTCCGACGAAGATCCGTCAAGAAAACACCAAGGATGCAAGAGAGATGACTTGCGAGAGGTCTTTGGTTCGTTCCGGAGGGTTTGGAGGCAGCAAATACGAAGTGGACTCGAGGTTGGACTTAAATAGAGCAAGAATCAACCTAATTGCCAAAGACAGCACTCATTGGTCGAGTGGATTGGTCGACTGGCCCATCGACCAATCGGTCGACCAATGCTTGACAAGAAGGCCAAAACAGGGAATTGAAGGTCCAGATCAAATCCAAACCTAAAGGGGTTTTGCACACAAGTCAAGTGACTTACCTAATAGGTAGAAATGCCTTCAAACCAAGATAGAGAGCACTCCAAGTCCATCAACTAATTAGATCTTCATCAGGATTCAGTTTCCATAAATAGAACCTCATCATCAACTTTCATGGATTCAAAGCCGGACACCAAGTCCTCTCACCGGGATGGCCCAAAGCTGACTTCTTACCTTACTTCGGGTCATCGGACCTACAAACAACAAGGTTTCCGGGTCAAGGTTAGGGCTGGGTTTCACATTCTCCCCCCTTAAAGAAATTTCGTCCCCGAAATTGAAAGCGTACTGTGCTTCCAAAGAGGTAAGGAAACTTCTCCTTCATGTCTTCTTCCTTCTCCCAAGAAGCTTCTTCAGGGGTATGGTTCTTCCACCGAATCTTCACCAAAGGAATGGCGCGATTCCGCAGTTGCTTGTCCTTCCTATCCAGGATTTCGGCCGGTTCTTCATCATAGGTCAAATCAGCACTAAGTCCTTCAGGTGCTTGCTGCAGAATGTGTTCCGGATTCTCTATGTATTTTCGGAGCATCGAAATATGAAACACATTGTGCACACCAGCAAGAGGCGGAGGTAATGCTAATCGATACGCAACAGGTCCAACCTTTTCCAAAATCTCGAAAGGTCCAATGTAACGAGGGCTAAGCTTTCCCTTAACATTGAATCTCATCACACCCTTCATTGGTGAGACCTTCAGAAAGACTTTCTCTCCAACTTGAAATTCCAAATCAGTCCTTCTCTTATCAGCATAAGATTTCTGTCTCGATCAAGCGGACTTAATCCTTTCTCTTATCATATCAACCATAGCACTTGTAGCTTCAATCATCTCAGGACCTAAGACTTTTCTTTCACCTGTCTCGATCCAAGTACAAAGGTGTCCTACAAGTACTACCATACAAAGCCTTGAATGGAGCCATGCCTATTGTTGCTTGATAACTGTTGTTATAGGCAAACTCAACCAAAGCTAGGTGTTCATCCCAATTACCACCCATATCCACCACACAAGATCTGAGCATGTCTTCCAATGTCTGAATTGTCCGCTCGGATTGTCCATCGACTGTGGATGATGAGCTGTACTCAAGTTCAATTGGGTTCCCAAGGCCTTCCGCAAACTATTCCAAAACCTTGAGGTGAACCTAGGATCACGATCCGAAACAATACTCAATGGCACACCATGCAGGCGAACCACATTATCCACATAAAGCCCGGCTAGCTTATCCAGTAGTATGAGTGATCTTCATAGGAATGAAATGGGCTGATTTGGTCAACCTATCAACAATCACCCACACAAAGGTGTCATTGCCTTTACTTGTCCGAGGCAAGCTAGTCACAAAGTCCATGGAGATATCTTCCCACTTCCAACTAGGAATAGGAAGGGGTTGAAGTAATCCAGATGGAGGTTGTCGAACGGCTTTCACACGTTGGCAAGTCTCACACTTGGCAACAAAATCATCAACATCCGCCTTTAGACCAATCCACCAGAAATGTTCCTTCAAGTCCTTGTACATCTTGGTGCTTCCCGGGTGTACGATAAAGACCGACTGGTGTGCTTCCTTCAATATTTCTTTCTTAACTTCATCGTTTGCGGGGCACACACAGTCTTCCTCTAAACAACAAAGCACCATCCATGGATATACCAAAGTCGGGGTCCGACTCGGGATCCGAAGAAATCTTCTCAACTTTGGTCAAAAACTCTTGATCGGAACTCTGTGAGCAACAATCTTATCTCTAAGACCAGATCTTGCCGTCATGGCGAAAGAATAAAATCAGAATTCTCAGGGACGATTTCCAAACCAAAACTCTCAATAGAAGACCACAATGGTAAACTCAAAGCATTCAAATCCAAAGTCTTCTTCTGGTTCTTCCTACTAAGAGCATCGGCAACAACATTTGCTTTCCCAGGATGATACTGAATATCACAATCATAATCGGAGACTAGTTCCAACCATCTCCTTTGTCTCATGTTCAACTCCTTTTGGGTAAAGAAGTATTTCAAACTCTTATGATCCGTGAAAATGGCAATCTTCTCACCGTAGAGATAATGTCTCCAAATCTTCAAAGCAAAGACAACGGCGGCAAGTTCTAGATCGTGAGTGGGGTAATTCCGCTCATAATCCTTCAATTGCCGAGAAGCATAGGCTACGACCTTGCCATGTTGCATCAGTACACAACCCAAACCAATCTTTGACGCATCGGTATAAACTTGTCATACCACCGGAACTATCGGGTATAGTCAAAACCGGGGCACTTGTCAATCTATCTTTCAACTCTTGGAAATTCTTCTCACAAGCGCTCGACCAAACAAACTTCTCTTCTTTCCCGGTCAACTTAGTCATAGGAGCAGCCAACCGAGAAAAGTTCTCAATAAACCTTCGGTAGTAACCCGCCAATCCAAGAAAACTTCTTATTTCCGTTATCGACTTCGGTCTCTCCCAATCAGCCACAGCTTGGACCTTTTCCAGGATCGACACGAATACCTTCGGCTGAAACTACATGACCAAGGAAAACCACTCTCTTAAGCCGGAAATCACACTTGCTAAACTTAGCAAACAACTTCTTTTCCGCAACCTTTGCA